>NW_020954579.1:10050992-10085012 GCF_900497805.2 Vombatus ursinus
TAGATAGATAGATAGATAGATAGATAGATAGATAGATAGATAGATAGATAGATAGAGGGCACAGGGTGAGTTGAAGATGAAGGTGTGATATCTGGAAAATAAAATTAAGGGGTGAAAGAGGATTATACTGGGAGAAGGAGAAAGGGAGAAGTAGAATGGGGTAAATTATCTCACATGAAACAGACAAGAAAAGGCTTTTACAGTGGAGGGGAAATGGCGTAAGGTGAGAGGGAATGAGTGAATCTTATTCTCATATAGAATTTGGCTTGAGGAGGGAATAACATACACAATGGGGTATGGAAATCTATCTTACCCTACAGGAAAATAAGGGGGAAAAGGGACAAGAGAGCAGGGGGTTGACAGAACGGAGGACAGATTTGGGGAGGGGATAATCAAAAGCAAACACTTCTGAGGAGGGACAGGGTCAAAAGAGAGAATAGAATAAATGGGGGGTAGGACAGGATGAAGGGAAATATAGTTAGCTTTTCACAATATGACTACTATAGAGGTGTTCTGCATGACTACACATATATAACCCACATCGAGTTGCTTGCCTTCTCAATGAGGGTGAGTGGGGAAGGAGGCAGGGAGAGAATTTGGAATCCAAAGTTTTAAAAACACATGTTAAAAAATAAAAATGAAATAAAAAAAAGTTTATGGCCAAAAAGGGGGGGGGGGGGAAGGAGAGGAGGAAGCACCTAAAGAGAGAAAGATGTAACTGTGGGGAGTTCACAAAACTACATTACTACAACCAAAAACAACAGACCATTAGGAGATCGCTTTCTAAAAGTACATAAGGGGCCAACAGTGAAAACAGAAGTCAAATGGAAGATGTGATGGCAAAGAAACAGGCCTGAAATATCATGGACTAAACCTTACAACACCCACTTGGCATACATAACAGGCACTTAATAAATGTTTATTAACTGATTCTCTAGGACTCTGTTAAGCAACTTCAATACTCCATCCCCAATTTTCTCTGTCCTATAGCGCTGCATAAGAAGGATCAGAAGAATCAGCATAATCATTTTAACATTTCTCAAAAAAAAAAAAAAAAGCGTAGCTTAGGCACTAAGGTCAACAGTCATCCAAAGTTAGACTTTCTGTTTTAAAACACAAGCATCAAAGCTAAATTCTAGATATAAAAGAGCCACAGACAAATGTTAACTATATGGTAATCTTTATGAATTAAGGGAACTCACAAAATAGATGCTTACTGGCTTGGAGCTCTAAATGCTTGGGACGAGGTAGCTTTCAACCTCTCAAGCTCCACAAAACCATTTTTCCTTAATTAGAGTGAGGATGTGTAGGAACCAAACTGAAATGTTTAAAAAATGATAATCTTAACAATAAATTTTATAAAGAATAGTGGGAATGGGTTATAGAGATGACTAAAAAAGGTTTATAAAAGTATTTCCAAGGTAGGACATAGTAAGACTCCCTAAAACTTTTGTATTATCATTATTCTTCTAGGATACCAATTAAAATAATTTGAATAGAAAGTGCAAAAACGACTAACATTTTTCCTTCTCTCTCACTCTCACTCCTGTGGGGAAAACAATTTTTAAAGCTAGAGGGAATTATGATGGGACTTACAGTGATTAGACATGAAAATCATGTACAGATCTCAGAAATATAAATTCTAGATACAGATAATTGTGCAGCCATGCCACATAATGGCATCACCAAGGAGAATTTCAGAAAGCCATGGACATTTTCAGACTAAATTAAATACTTCCACAATGATTTGCTAACCCAATGTATATGAAAACTGAAGACATAACAAAAAAGAAAAACTTTTAAGAAACAATGCTATTAACGTCAGTGTAATATTATAGGAACTACATCTACTATTAATCTAATTAGGACCTAAAGTGGTAAGATTGTAAGGTCCCTAACCAATACGTTACTTTTCCTCCTTCAAAAACTTTTCAGAAGACTTAATTCAGGGCCTAAGCAGGAACAAAAGAAGTTACTATACAGTTGCCTAAGGCATAAAATCCTGGACAACTGGTACTTGGCCCTCCTAAATCCACCAACCCTGACAGATGTGGAGAGCCCTCCAGGCAAATACTAAGGAGAAATGGGTTAGTGCAGAGTAGGGTGGAGGTGAAGTGAGGTGAAGATCCTTTCCATGACAAGATATGGTTGGATTAACCTGCTTCTGTTAAAGGTTAATTAGTTTGACTTCATTCTAACCCTGAGTCTGAAACACCAAACAGCACAAAGCAAGACCTGCTCCAGAACACTACGTATTTATCTTCTTTAGGGAGGTGAAACTCTAGGCAGCTAGGTGGCAGGGCAGATAGAAAGCCAGGCCTGGAGTCAGAAAGACCTAGGATCTTCCTGAGTTCAAATGTGGTCTCAGACATTTCCTAGATGGTCAAGTCAGTTAACCCTGTTTATCTCAGTTTCACCATCAATAAAATGAGTTGAACCAAACAATCCTAGAGTATCACTAACTCCTGAAATGCACATTCCTCTTGGGATCCCTAGCTCCCATCATGGCTCAGCTCAAATGCCACCTCCCCAATTACTTTGTATTATTTATTTATCCATTCAACATAGATATCTTTATTAAGTCCTTACTACGTGCCAGACACCTGTTAAAAGGCTGGAGATAACAAATACAAGCAAACAAGGCAGCTTTGTCCTCAAAGTTATATTCTAATAGCGGACGACAACATATAAGAGGAGAAGAAAGCAAAGTTGATGTCTAAGAGTTGGCCTCTAGGCAGAGGTATTTCCAGGGTGAGAAAGCTGTTGTTGAGTAACAGAATGGGGAAATGTACAGCATTTATTAAGAACCTACTATTGTAACAGAGACTACTAGGTGCTTTCCAAATATTATCTCCTTTTCATCCTCACAACCCTGGGAGGTATATTATCCCCATTTTATATAAAAAGACATGGATGCAGAAGTTGTTAAGTGACTTGTCCCAGGTCATACAGCTATTAAGTATTTGAAGCTCAATTTGATTTTAACTTTTTCTGACTTCAAGTCCTGAGCTCTATGCACTCTACCACTAAGCTACCTCTGAAGAAGGCCACAATTAGTAGAATCAGAAGTGAAGTGAGCATAGCAAGGACCTTCATGAAATGGTGGCCTAACTAGGGATACCAATCAGGAGAGTCTCTGGGAGAAGGTTATTTGGAGGTTCTTCCAGGGTGGACATGTGCCATGAACAACGGATTCAAGGACAAACAGAAGCCCAGCCCTCATGAGACTTATATTCTACAGAAGTGGAACAGAAGTAACTAAAATATTTATACCAAGTAGATTAAAAAGTAAATATCCCAGGGGAGGCCACTAGTAAATCTCATCTCTGCCCCTCCCACCTTGGTTTCCATCCCCTTTCTACCCTAAATCAGGGTAGTCTTTTTGTAGAAGGTAGAAGTGAGGAAAAGTGTATTACAGGCATCATGGACAATCTGTGCAGATACAGACAGAAATGGAATTGTTGCCAGAGGGGACCAGTCTGGCTAGAATGCAGAGTAACGTACGATAAGATGGAAAGGTAGGCTATGAGGCAGAGAGTAAAGGACCTGAAAAGCCAAACAGCAATTTGTACTTTATTCTCAAAGCAACAGAGAGTCCCAGAGCTTCCTGAGCAGGGCAGTGTTATGGTCAAACATATTTTTGAGAGAAATATCACTTTAGCAATTGTGTGGAAAGAAGACGTACTGGTAAGGGAGGAAAGACTTGATAAAAGACCATTTGGGAGGCTCTCTAAGCAAAGAATGATGAGTGAGCACCTGGACTGATTTGGTGGCAGTATGAGCGAAAGCAGTAGACTAATAACGGGAGATATTTTAAAGGCAGAATGAACAAGATTTAGCAACTGATCTAAAAATATATTAGTTACAGTCAAGAACCTTGGTGCCTGGAAGAACAATAATGTACCTACCTCAGGAAAAAGTTAGTAAGAGGAATGGATGGGAATAAGATACAAGTGTATAATAAAATAGTTTTTTTAAATAAAAAACTACATTTTCTTAAAGAATGCATACTTTTCTTTTTAATACACTTCTCAGGAAGTCCAATCCAAGTAGTTCACACATACCTTAAATTTACTTGATCTGAATATGCAATCTCTTTAAAGTCAGGGACTGTAATTTTTTTTTTTAATTTCCACAGCACCTAGAGTAGTGTCTGACATACAGTAGGTTCTCAATAAATACTTGCTGACTGATACATTGAGGGAAAAGAGGCTTCATTAGAATTAAAATGTAGCTTAGTTACCTTGGAAATGGTTTTTATCCCTGTGGATTTTTATGGAAAGCAGCATCATTTAACAGAAAGAATACAGAGCTAGGCTAGATATATATGTTCTAGGGACTAGCTTTGCCCCTACTCAATTGTCGAATCACCAACAAGTCGCTTACCTCCATGAATATCACTTTTGTCACCTATAAAATGAAAATGAGTAGACTATATTATGATCTCAAGTTCCTTCCAACTCAAAAATCTCTCTCTGAATTCCCTCAGTATTCAAAAAATAGAATTTTACACCAGGAGAAATATAATCTCTTTCTTTTCATGGAAATTAGTTCACAACTTATTTTCCTTTTTTTTGTCCCAAAATTTTATTTTAACTTCATTTCATTTTAGATTTCAAGTAGGAAAAGATTGGGTAAGAAATACAAAAAGTAGATAGTAGAAATCAGCTTTTTCATTGAACATCTCTCTAATAAATGCATTCAAAGAAATTCTAACACAAGTCAAAATCTAGGAGAACTATAAAGAAATTTCTAAACAGACCAGGAACAAAGTAATTCAGGAAAGAATGTGCAAAGTGTGTTAGTTCTCAATTTAGACATCTCATATAATACAAACTCATCATCTGCCTTTACTGTATATGGGTCTTTCTACTTCATTTTTATCTTCATATTAAAGTCTTTGAAAACTAGTACTCAAACATGACAGATAAACTTGACATCTAAAACATATGAGAACTGTTAATATGAAGTCACAGTATTAACTCACAGTCCACACTACATAAATGTTGCTAGAGGCTATGAAAAGAATTTTCAGAAGAAATAAACTGCTAATAATTACTTGAAAAAAATTCACCCTAACCAATAAAAGAAATGCAAATTTATATAATTTTGGAGGACTTCATATCCAAATTAGCAAATACAATAAAATATGTGTACAAATAAAATACAATAAAATACAGTGTATGACACATGATGAGTGCCTAATAATTTTTCCCACTTCATTCATAATGAAATATTCAAATTCTACCAGACACTAATGCCATTAAGATAAACTAGTTTCTGGAACACAAAGGCGATCTGGAAAGAAATGATACATTTGTTTTTTCACCATTTTATTGTGACTGCTACCTACGTTTAATATCTGTGAATTTGAGCAAGTTACTTGACCTTTAAGGTTCTTTCCAGTAAGAACTCTCCTTAACTTTGATTAACACCTTTACTCTTGCTCTGAAAAAAGAGAGAAGATTAAGACTAGATTATCTATCTAGTCCTAATATGCTATATAAAAATCTATAGCCATCAGTGACCCCTTACACTCTATTCCTGCAACTCCACTTGCCCTCTGAACAGCTTTACCTGGGTGTCCTAGTATCCCATCAAATTAAACACATCAAACAGAAATGTGTTCATTAAATTAAATCATCCTACCAGATTTCTTATTTTCTTCAATGATACATCATAGTTTGAAGTCAGGGGAGAGGAAAGGAGTTTTGTTTTGTTTTTTTGACAAGAGTGAAAGGGTCAAGTTTTAATTTTATCATTACTTTCTCTTTTTTTAGTTTTTTGATAAACTGTTTTTACATCATCTAAATTCCCTCCTGCATGCCCCACTCCCTGGGAGCCATCTCATATATATTTTATTAATACGTCCCCTACTTCCCCCACTGCTACCACCCCTGTCCGTCAAAGTTTTTCCCCTTTAAAAAATCAAAAACAAAGTCCTTAATACACAGATGAATAGTCCGGAGAAATAGACTCATACCATGACCAAGTCCAAAACTGTATGTGTCTTTACTACATTTTAAATTTATTACTTTTCTGAAGGGGGGGAATGGTGCGTCACACCATTCCATCTTCATTCTTTTGGACTGGTGGTTCATCACTGCAATGAGTTCTAAAGTATTTCAAAGTTATGTTTCTCTATAATATTATCACTGTATAAAGTCTTCTAGTTCTGCTCACTCCACTCTATCAGTTCATATTACCTGTTTCTTCTGAAATTGTCCATTTCATAATTTCTTATGGCACAATAATATTCCATTACATTCATATACCATAATTTGTTAAGCCATTTCCAATAGCCTCTGTTGTAGGTCAAGCTCTAAAGCTAGCACCCTTTTACTTCAAATTCGATGTTGGGACCAACACCAGTGTCTGAACAAATGAGGTTTATTTTGTTCAAACATCAAAGGCATACGTTACGGCAAGGATACAGTGGCACTTAGCTTCTCTGGAGGCAGCCTTTCTCATCTCCATTTGACAACGGGTCTGGTCAGTTCATCTTCAGGGTTCAGTGATTCATGTTGTCTTAGTCTGAGAGGCACCACTATTGAGACTGGGAACTTTTATGTTGCCAGCTCAAAAAGCTGCATCAAGGAGGTTAGAATCAAATCACATTGCACAGGAAGACAAAGTCAGTAAAGTCAAGGAAAGCAGGGATGTTGATTCAAGAAAACATCAGTTTTATCACATCATTGTTTCTCAATGATATGTAGCCACCAAGGTTCACCTTTGTCAGCTTCTCTCCTTTTACCAACACCCAAATCAACATTAATTACCACTAATTCTTCCTTCTTAGCATTCCTCAAATTCAACCTTTGCTTTCCCTTTCCATTGTACAATCATGTTTCAGATATCCATCACGTCCTAACCTGGACTACCAAACATCTCTTAACTGGTCTCCAGTTTCTTTCTGAGTGAGACTAGTGAAAACCCCTCATAAAATTTAAACTTAAATGAGTAAAATAAGGTAAAGACCCCTAATAATAATACATGTGTAACCAGGATCTGAAATGAACAAAAACAGGATGTACTAAGAGGATACCTGAAGGAGGGAAAGGCAGGTGAAAACTATGTAACGATTCTGTAATTTCCACTGCTGTTGCTGAAGTAGTTTTTTCGTGTTTAGATTGTGCCCTCTGAAGCCCAGCCAATGGGATAAGAGGTAGGGGCTAGGGAGGGGTTATGGTTAGAATCCATAAAAATGCTTGCTTGGCTGACACCACCTGCGGTTTTGCATCGAACTGCCTTTCAGTGTAAGTCGCCCTTTCTTGAGATCAAAATAAAATCCTTTCTGCTTTCTACCTGGAGAAGCCTCTGAATTAATTTGGGTAAGGGTCATCGCTGTCTCACACATTTCCCACTCCAATCTTCTCTACATTTCATTCCCCTGATTGAGAAAAACTTCAAGGTTGTAAACTCCTTAGCTAGACATTGAATGTCCTCAATATCTTGTCAATGACTAGCTTGTTCAACCTCATTTTGCCCACTACTTCCACCATTCATCTCAGCCAAAGTTATGAATTCCTGTCTAAAAGAACAAAATACAGTGGGCACTTCAGGAATACAAATGTAATGAAATAGTCCTTTGCCCACAAGGAACTTAGAATCTTAATCATTCTGTCAAAGAAATTAACTGAATTAGTACTTCATTAAAGCTGAATACAAAATAAAGTCAAAAGCACATATACTTATTAATAATTTAAAGATCTATGAAAAATAACAGAAATTGATACTACAAAATGCATAAATTATCTGGAAGTCATTATTTTTTTAATCCACCAATATCACTTACTACTAATATACATATACATATGTGTGTGTGTGTGTATATAAAATGCTTTAAGATCATCAACAAGCTACACACACACACAATTTATATATACATTAACTTAGCTAGATGGCATAGCAAATAGAGTGCTGGGCCTGGAGTCAGAAAGACCTGAGTTCAAATCTGGTCTCAGACCCTAGAAGTATGACCCTGAGCAACTTAACCCTGTTTGCCTCATTTCCTCCTCAATAAAATGAGCAGGAGAAGGAAATGGCAAATCACTTCAATATCTTTGCCAAGAAAACATAAAAATGGGATCATGAAGAGTTAAACATGACTGAACAAAAAATTAATACAATTGTATGTGTGTGTGTATAAAATCCTTTCAACAACCCATGAAGATATGTGCTACTATTATCCTAGTTTTACAAATAAATAAACTGAGGCACATAGGTTAAGGGAGCAAGATTGATATTCAGGTCTTCCTACTCCAAGACCACAACTCTATCCATCATGCCAACATTTCTAAGAATGAGCCCCAAAGATATGACAGGAAGAAGGAAGGGCCTCATATGCACAAAAATATACTAATAAGTAGCACATTTTGTTGTAGCAAGAAACTGGAAATGAAGTGAATAGCCTAATGGTGAAACTGAAAAGGACTTAACAAATCATGGCATATGACTATAATGGAATATTACTGTACCATAATAAATGACAAAAGGCACAGGTTCAGAGAAATTTGGGAAAATTCATATGAAGTGAAATGAGCAGAACCAGGAGAATACAGAATGACCATAATATTATAAAAAAATGTTTTTAAGACTTTAAAAGAAATCTTAGGGGTTCTGCCTTATGAGACCAAATAAAATAAATCAACTCCCTCTTCTATATGACAGCTTTTCAAATACTCAGGGATGGCTATCACATCACACCTGAACTTTCTATTCCAGGGGTGGGGAGAACCTGCCAGGCCACATGTGGCCTTCTAGGTCCTTGGGTGTAGCCTTTTGCCTGAGTCCAAGTTTTACAGAACAAATCCTTTTAATAAGGGGATTTGTTCTATGAAGTTTGGATTCAGCCAAAGGGTGGCACTTGAGGAGCTAGTGGCCTCAAGGTTACCCCTGCTCTATAGAACTCCAGATTTTTCCATCTGCTCTGCAGCTGAACTTCCCATTTAC
Organism: Vombatus ursinus; assembly: GCF_900497805.2. Classification (NCBI taxonomy): domain Eukaryota; kingdom Metazoa; phylum Chordata; class Mammalia; order Diprotodontia; family Vombatidae; genus Vombatus; species Vombatus ursinus. The sequence goes on from NW_020954579.1 coordinate 10,059,945, forward strand.
ATATTGTCTCTCAATTTTCTCTTTTTCTATCTGTAACCCAGTGCTTTGCAGTTATTTGCTTATTCAATTCACTGACCAATCACAACTCCAGAAAATGGATAATGAAACAAAGAGGTGTCGGAAGGAAAGAGGTACACAATGAAGCTAACATTTTCAGACACAGCCAGATTTGTTTTGCCTGACGATACATACTATTACAACTGAGAGCTGTTTTTTGTTTTCTTTTGTTTTCTTTTAAGGGAGAGGAGGGAAGAGTTTTGGAGGAGAGAATGTGAAGTGACAGTGATGCCAAAATTATTAAAACCATATATGAAACATGTTTAAAATACACAGAAAAAATTAGAAGGTATATTAGAAGGGGAGATAAGCAAGATCAGGTTGGCGGCTTGTATTAAATTTAATGTGCACTGTTTTGTTTTGAAACCAAGCTACATGTAAGTCATAATTGCAAATACAATCCTAATCATTTCTTCTCCATTGTGTTCTAGTAAACACTGGGGTTTTTGGACAAAAGCGTAAGATTTAAGATCAGAGACTGAGCTAGAGTCAAGTCAATCATCTAGACCAGTAAAGGTTAGCCTGTCAAGTCTTCAGGCCTATCATTCTCAGCCTAACCCTCTTGCCTCGAAAGCACACTCCAGATCTGCCTGCCCCTTCCTCTCTGCCCTCAAGAACACAAGCTTCATAATTAACAAATTTAAAAATCTTTTCTTTTCTCATTCCTTCCCTCTTCTAACCTTCACTGAGTTCTCTCAATTTCCCTTTTCATATTCTCTAATACATAAAAGCTTTTATATCCTTATTATATTTCTTTTATATCCCCAATTCATTGATCCTGATATGAACTGGAATACTCTGTGCGGGGTCCCCGTTGCCACTTCTAGACCTCCCCTACACCAGAAGCAACTTTTCCCCCTTTGAGATTCAAGCTATCCAAACTTTTCATCCAACCCAGATTCTTCTGGTGGTTGTTATATACTAACCCTCCTTCCCCAGCATTCTCCTTCCTTCCTTAATTAGATCTGTGTCTGTTTCAAAAATAACTTTATCTCTAATGCTCACAAACTAAGAGAATTTAACCTATGAATACTGCCCCTCAAATGCCCCTAACACTTCCTCCATGTACTTAATTCTCATGAACTACTCTTCTAATCCACCTTAGCTGTAGCCAGAGATTGTCACACCCTTGACCTTATTATCATTCACAAGTATTTTTCCATATTCAAGAACCCTGAAATTCCTTTGTTGATACTTCTCTATTTCATACTTATGGTAAACCAACTCAACTCTACACTATCCTTGACTCTTGATTCCCTTGTCCCTTTTGTTAATGTACCTTGCCACACCCAACCTGGATTATTCCAAACCATCCACCTCCTGTGCTCCAATTCACAAGGTGCTAAAGAGAAACGGAAATCAGGAAACAATACTAATTGGGTCCACTACAAATTTATGTTATCAAAGAGGCCCACAGAACAGCAAGGTAAATGCTCCTCCCCACAACTGATTCACTATCTCACTCTCCATAGTGGCTGTTCTAAACGTTGTTTCACCTCAAGCCTTTCATCACACTCCATATGCTCACTCTCTCAAAGACCTCACCTCATAATTAATCCCCTCCCTCCAAAAAAGAGAAGGAAATTGAGACGATTTGCCAACAGCTCCCTCTTCTCCCTTCTTCATCTTATGTCACACAAAAATCTTGCTCTACAAAATATACTATGCTAGTCAAAAAAAAAAAAATTATAAAATCCTATTATGTATAGCTAGGCATTGTACTGCCATTTCCCTGCTCAAGCAGCTCCCTTTTACCTCCAGAATCAAACATAAATAACTCCCCATTTAATATTTAAAGTTGTTCATAACCAGCACCTTTCCAGTATTCTTATACTTTATTCCCTTCTAATATCCAGCTACACTGAAAAGGAGGTTTTTGTGCTTTTGCACTACTTATCTCACATGCCTAAAAAGATCTTCTCCCATACCCTTGCCTCTTAGTTTCTCTGTTTTCAAGACTCAACTCTAATCTCACCTTCTGAGACTTTTTCCCTGGTCTTCCCAGGTGCTAAATAAAGCCTGCCCCTTTCAAATTACCTTCATCTTCTCTGTATATCTTATATGTACATGGTATTTACATATTATTTGCTTGATAATAATGTACACTACTTGAAAGCAGGAGAGGGGGGGAATTACATACAACTTTCTTTGTATAGCCATACTTTTTAGCACACTAGCCTTGTACATAAGTACTGAATAAATTCTGAATGAATGATCTCTTAGATCCTGACTGTTATCCTCTGTGCTGACTATCCCTCCAGTTTTGTGTCACCTGGAAATTTAATGAGCATGTCATTTATGCCCTTATCCAAAATATTGCACATAGCCCTGGGAGCCCCAGGCGACTTCATAGAAGACTTTTTGCTACAATGGCACTGACCCATTAACAATGACTCTTTGAGTCCAGCCATCAGATCAGAATTCATATATTTGTGTCATCATCTAGTCTACATCTCAACATAGTCTCCACAAGAATAGGCGATGTCTTGCCAAAAATTCTGCTAAAGTACATCCAAAGCACTCTCCTTAGCTACTAGTTTAATAATGCAGTCAGTAAATGAAATGGGGTTAGTCTGGCATGGTGCTTCTTAATGTAGTCATGCTTTGTAACCACTGCTTTCCTTTATGGCTATTCAATCATCCCTTCAAAATTCTGTTCTAGAATTTTCCTAGAAATTCAAGCCGGGCCCACAGGTCTAATAGAATCTGATCTCTGCTTTTTTCAAAGTCAGGATAACACGTGCTCTTCTTCCATCTTAAGGTACAATACCTCTCTCATATTCTATAACCTTTCTAGTATTATTGCCAGTGGGCCAGCAACTCCATCCACCAATTCTAAGAAATTAAGTTCAAGAACAACCAAGTGCTGTCTTGCTATCAACTTCAGTATTTCAGACATCAACCTCCTCTTAGTCATTTTTGTTCTTCATTTCAAGTACAAAGGTCATTCTCTTGGGCAAAGCAAACAGACATAAAATAAGAAATGAGTCTTCTAAATGGGCAAGCTGTCTTTATTTCATTCACTCAGAACAAGGGTCCTTGCCCTTCTTCAACTCTATCTTCCCCAAGTAGCTTAAAAAACAACAATAACAACGGCTCTTTTTGTTATACCTAGTTTCCCTCAATAGCCCTAGTTCATTCTAAGCTCTGGACAAAATTTTAACAGGCAGCTAGGCAGTACAGTGAACTGAGTGCTCAACCTGGACTCAAGAAAACCAGAATTCGATGACTAATTCTGATACTTAAAACAGTGTGACCTTGGGCACTTTAGATTGGTCAGCCTCAGTTTTCTCATCTGTAAAATGGAGATAATGATAATTGTTACCTCACCAAGGTGTTGTGAGTATAAAATGAGGTACCATATGTAAAGCACTTTGAAAACCTCAAAGCATTATAAAAATATTTGCTGCTGCTACTTGATGCACTCTTATTTACCTCTACACTTCCCTATTTACTTACAAAAGCATCGATCTATATTATGCCTGATAAAAGTTATTCTAAGACACAACTCATGTAATTTTTACACTCTTGTCATTAAAGAGAATGTATTATGAGAAAATGAATTGTTTGATCGTTTTTGGAATGGAAATGTTTTCTTTCAAAGTAAAGATGTAAAAGGCTTATAATTAGATTTACAAAAGCCAATCCTAAATATCTTATACCATTCCCCATTACTATTCATCAACTGAGGTTTCTCCATTTTTCCCCCCACTGAGAAGTGCCCTATAGTTAAAATAGAAAGCCCAATTTAGGTTAGAAACGGTTTCAACGAGCTAAAGCAAGTAGTGGAATGGATCCTGAAGCTTAATTAGAAGATTTTTTTCCTTCTGAACTAACTCTAGTGAACAACTCATTTAGCCAAAAGCACCCCCATCCACCAGTGAAGCATGAGATCCAGAGACCTGACCTCTACTCCTAGCTCAGGAGCGGGGAACCTTTGGCCTCAAGGCCACAAATGGCTTTCTAGGTCCTTGGGAGCGGTCTTTGACTCAGTCCAAGTCCTACAGAACAAATCCTTTTACTAAGGGGATTTGTTCTATGAAGTTTGGATTCAGTCAAAGGGCAGCACTTGAGGACCTAGAAGGCCACATGTGGCCCTGAGGCTACAGGTTCCCCACCTCTGTCCTAGCTAGAGCTGAACAAACACTTCAACTAATATTTTTAAAATAATTACGTAAGACAAAACAAATAACCTAAAGGCCTTTGAACTTTCAAAATAAGAGGAATTTCTTACTATTCCTAAACAAAACAAAGAAAAATTAAGAGTTTAATTTACAGAATTCATGTAGAACCCACAGGTTCCACACAGTTCACTATTGCCTACCATCCAACTTCCATTAAAATTTGGGCCACTGAAGTAGCCTATAGGATGACACAGGGAAGTGATGACAGTTAAGTAAGGGTTCTAAGGGTCCTAGATGTGAAAAAGAGGATACAGAAGCCTCAAGTACAAGCTTATCAAGAGATTAATCCAGAGGGATATGGAATTATCTCTAAACTCTGTTCAGTGCTTATCAATTATTTCTTAAGAGTTTTCTTTATTCATTTTTTTTTGCTCCTAGATTTCATTGTTGTGTTATAAATAAAATATCTCTATAAATTCATAAAAACATTTTGATAAATGGAAAAGTTTGTAATATATTAAAAAGCACCAGAGAATCTAGATGCTTCACTATCTCAAAAGAAAAGCAAAAACACAATACTATTACTCAATCTTTCCCCCTTTAGCAAAAAAAAAAAAAAACCTAGTTGAGACATGCATAAATGTATTGTATATCATTTCAGATTTCTCTTCCCTGATTTAAATTCTTAATAATTAACTCCATTTGCTGCCAATCTAATGGATTTCCTTCAAACCTCAATGTGGGTAAATTATACCCTCATTTCCCTATATTAGCATATTTCTTAGCAGACTAATGACAAATGACTGTTATTAATGCCTGTGGATCAAAGAAACAAGTCACATGGCAGAACTCTCCATGTGTCTAACTATTTGAGAGAAAGATGCTGAGTCATTCCACAGCTTGTCTGAACTGGCCCTTTATCAACTTAAGCCAGTATATCCAGAAGAAAAATGCTACATCTTAGTATAAAGAAGGAACATTTTTTCTATGTGACGATAGTAGGCAAAAAAGGGGATAGTAAGGGAGAAAAATAAGAATAACAGTATTTTATCTATGTGGATTCAGAAATGGTTTAAGAGGAAATCTCAAGGGGAGGTGTTTCTAACCATGTGAGCAAACTTTTAACTAACATCAAAACAAACCAATGTGAGTGGAAAAAAAACAACAAATCAAACTGGTTATGTAAAATCATATAGCCCCAACCAATAACTGGCTGACAATTTTTCAACTGCTTATCATAGAGCTTTATATCTGCCTGAAATAAGTGCATTAAACATGTCCCAATAACCCCCCCCAAATCATACTAGTATAAACACTGTGTTAAAAATACTAATATAGTAGGTACATCCAGGCATGAAAACTTAGTCTAGAAGAATGACAAATACACCCAGGAAGGGGAAATGAAGATAATGACATATTCGAGGTAAAACTGAATCTAAATCAGCACTTCTTGTGGCCACAAAGAACTGGAAGTTAAGTAGATGTCCACTGACTAAAGGATGAGTGCCATGCAAATTATGGTGTATGAACACAACAGAATAAGGCTATGTGTGCTGTAATAAAGGATGATGACGAATACAAAGAAACATGCAAAAATATATCAACTAAAACTTTATACTGGGGGGGGGTGTGTGTGTGTGTGACTAAATTGATACAGTGTATTTGAGTGCACAATTTGTTCTTACTAGTAAAGCTGAAATATTATGTACGTTGCAGTAATGTTCTTAGTAAAAATAGTTTTCAGGACTTGTATTGAACTCATTAAATGCAATTAAAGTTCTGTTTTTAATTTTTCACATTAAAATAATTTTGGATAAAACAAAAAAAAAAAATCAATGAGACTAAATGAAGGAAGCAGAATAAGAAACCAACATTCACACTGCCTATAAAAATGTGAATGGAAATAAAAACAAAGAAATTGAAAATGAATGCTGTGAAATTATATTGACCAAGTTTGTCCATAAGACCGATAAAAAGGTACATTCTTCCCCCACCCCTATTCTTTGCATAGGTGTGAGCACTTTAGAACACTACACATGATGTCAAATTTCAATCAATATTTTAGTCAGTTGTGTTGCATTTTAAATTCTCTTTGTTATTATATGCAATGCCTCTCTGGGAAGGAGCAAAAGGACAGGAGAATATATTTTTTTAAAAAAATTCTCCTTCCAGTCTTATTCCTTACTTCCTCTGGACTTCAAAACCATGAGTCTTTGCGAGGTTCCTTCACTCCCCCACACCCCAACAGACAGCTCCCTTTCTGCATGTTGTCTTTTCCCTTTAGAAAGCAATCTCCTTGAGGGCAAGGATTTTCATTTTGTAGCACCAATGCTAAGCAAAGCCTAGCACAAAAGTGCTTAATACACACTTGTTTCCTTCCTTAAATCGAACCTTTAGCTCTAATATCATGAGACTGCAGAGAGGAACCTTTCCAAACTAAGCTGAAATTTGTTTTTCAAAAGAGCAAGTGTGGATCTCACAGAGTAGGCCCTAACAGAACTTCATTCACAAACAGAAGCACCTGGACAACTTTGGGCAAATCACTCAGTCACTCTGGGCTTGAGACCTGAGCAGTTCACCCAGCTTCCAAGATCAAGGCATAAAAGAATCCAAGCAAGAGGAATGATCTGATCAGTTCTTTTCTGAGGTTTCGGACTGGCACACAAATATAGCTACAACAGAGGCAAGGAAGTTACACCCACTGAAATCAATGCTATCCTTGCTTTATATACCTTTCCCTGCTATTGCTAAGTTCCTTTTGTTAATTGTTAGGTGGTTTAACAACAATTATAATTTGCTCCAATCTAGAATCTCAACTACTAGGCAGGTCTGAGCCAGTCTTTTCTACCACAGTACTAAATGACTTTAAAAGTTATTATACAACTCTAAATCCATAATTAATTACTTTAATTAAATCTGTGATTAATCAACAAAGATTTGTTAAGAAACTACTATGTGCCAAAGTGTTCTACTAGAATTCTAGGGACACACTAACAAAATTACAGTAGTCCTTGCTCTCAGAGAACCTATATTCTATCAAAGAGTAAGTATAGGATTAGACCTGTGAGTTCATAGGTATAGATAACTGCCAGGTGAGGAAAATCCCCTACCAATACAAACTACTCAAATTACAGTCTTAGAGAATTTCCTGGGGCACTGAGAGGTTAAGCAATTTGCCCAGGGTCACATAGTGTGTGTCAAAGGTGGGATTTAAATTCCCTATCAGGAAGACAACACGTAAATAATTATGTACAAAAAATAAATACAAGTAAGTTTTACAGGGGGAGGAAAGGCTTTAGGTGTCATTTGAGTACAGTCTTGAAGGAAACCAGGGATGTTAAAGGGCAGAGGGGATGTGGGAATGCATTTCAGGCAAAGGAAACAGACTATGCAAAAGTACAGAGACAGGAGAGGGATTGTGCTGCAGTGACAGCACGAAAGCCAGTTTGGCTGGACTGCAGAGGCAAGGAAAGGAAGTAATGAAGCCAAATAAGTAGGCTAGGGCCAAGCTGTATGATCCCACGAATTCACCTATAACAGAACACTCTGTAGGGACATCCACTATGACAAAAACATACATGCATATACATAGCACAAATATTAAAGCACTATTATTATTACTAAGGGTCAACATCTTCACTGAGCATCCTGCTCCTAATTTTATGTCTCAATTCAATATAGCAAGGAATAATTTATTTATTAAATACCTACAATGTGACACGGCACTGTTCCAGGTGCTAAGGCAATGATGACAAAAACAAAACTAGTACCTTACATTCTACTGGGGAAGGAAGGACTTGCTACAATATGCTCACAATTAAATAAATAGAGGATATACACATGCAAAAAGTGATTTGAGGGAGAGAGGCATGCACATTAATAGTTCAGACAATAAGTCAAGTCTTCTTAAAGGAGATGGAACTGAGCTATGAAAGAATTTAGTTTCTGAAGTTAGAAGTGAAAGGGGGAGCACTCCAGGTATAAAAAGCCAGACTGGGCAAATGCACAGAGGCAGAAAAAGGCATGTTGTGTACAAGGAATGGTAAGTAGGCCAGTTCAGATTGAATTGAGGAGGAGTAATGTATAATCAGCCTAGAAAGATTGTGAAGGACTTTAAATGCCAATCTGGTTCTAGCCTAAAAGGGGACTTTTTATTTGATCTTATAAGCCATAGGGAACACTGCAGTTCACTGAGCAGGAGAGTGGCATGGTCCAAGCTGTGCTTTAGGAATATCAATTTGGCAGCTGTATGAAGGTTGAACGAAAGGAGTCTAATTACAAGGACAAAAAGTATGGTGTTTGAGGCATAAAAGGAGAAAGAGATTCAAGAGATGTTGAGGAGAAGGAACTGGAGAGATCTGACATCTGATTACTTGTGTTGGGGGAAGCGGGTGAGGAAGAATGAATCTGGGGGTGACCACAAAGTTTTAAACTTAAATGACAAAGAATGATGGTGCCCTCAATAGAAATACAGTAGTTTGTTAAAAGAGTGAGTTTTGAGGTCAAGATAAAAAAGCCTCTTTTGGACATGTTGGAATGGAATGGGCCTTTATTAAGTGCCTACTGTGTGTCAAGCACTGTGTTAAGCACTTCACAAATTCTATCTGATTGTATTCTCTTAACAACTACCTTGAAAGGTAAGTACTGTTATCCCCATTTTATAGTTGAAGAAAATGAGGCAAATGGCATTTAAATGACTTGCCCACGATCCCACAGCTAGAAAGTATCTGAAGTTGGATTTGATCTCAGGTCTTCACAAGATCCACTTCCTTTATCCATAGGCCACCTAAGTGTCAGTGTTGACTTTGAGATGGAGGGGAATCCACAACAGAGCTCAAAAGGATATGTCTATGCACAGGAGAAAGGACATGGATAAGAAAATAATGCTGATACTGATAATCACTGAATATCAAGCAGAGTTTTCTGAAACTGGATCAAGGAATCTTCTGTGATCCTAACATATGCATCGCATGGCAAATCTTTTAAGCCTGTTTTGCTCTAAATCAAATCAAAGAGAGTATGATCCACAGGATATAATATAATCAAGAAAAAACCACACTGGAATCTTTTATTCCCCACATCTTTCATTCAATTTGGGGCTAGAGTGTGACTTTTTAGAAAGACTATTTGAACATGGTCATTTTAATAGTGTATTATCAACTTTATTCATTCCAATGGACTTTATTAAGCATTCACTATGAACAAGGTACAGTGTCAGAACCTGGAAACACCAACTTTAGAACATAATAGGTATCATAAGATACCCTTTCTCATTAGCAGCCTTGAAAACAAGCCTCCCACTTTTGTTCAAGGCTGACTTTCCAGTTCATCAAGTTCCTCAACTCCCTTGATGTTCAGCTTCACTCTCCCTCCCTCAGCCATATACTCAGTGGGAGTGAAGCTCTGAGCATCTATAGACCTGGGACACCTGGGTCAAATTCTTAACCGCTCTGGGCCTCTATGGAAAAAGTACCTACACACCAACAAAATCAAAGATCTTGGAAAGTGTTGATGAAGAAGTGAACTATGTCTTTTAATGACCAGAAATAGATCCATTAGCATATTCTATGTTGTCCTCTACCCATGGAGCTCTTGCTCCTTTGTTTTGCTGCCATTCATGATCTACTAATTCTCAATCCTTTATCACTCAAATGATTCATTCAACTTCTTTGCACATACTACTTCTCCTTTTCCTCTAGGTCCAACTTAAGTCAAAACACCCCAGGAGTTCATCGCAAATTCATGTTAACTCTTCCTTGAATCAATCTATCTCACTCCTCGCATGTTCTGTTCCAGCTTTCTCTTCCCACCTGAAACTCTCAAGTCCTACCCTCACCTCACCTCTCCTGTCTTTGCAAATATCCTTGTCTTGTATTTTACTGAGAAAAATCAAAGCAATGTCACCTAAATTCCTTCATCTCCCTTACTCCAAAGACTGAAATTTCTATCTTCTGCTTCTTTACTCCTGGTCTCTTAAAAAAGAAGTTGTCTCTTTTCCAGGTCCATTCATAATCCTTTTGAATCTATTCTCTTCTCGTAATCCCCAGAAAAGGTCCAATCAATCATTCTCTTTCTCTCAGATGTTCTCTTTATAAACAGGGTATCCCCAAACTCTCAGTACAGATGTAAGCTACTGAAACTTCAGAAACTTTTAAAACGTACTAAGACTTTTGGGAGATTTTGTGTAAGTGATTGTCTTTGATGTATATAAACAACATAGTTAACTCTACTGCATCCATAAAAATATTCACTTAACTCTGCCATCCACTTCATTCTCTTCATTACCAAATTGCACAGACTCCAAATACAGTGCTGTTTCACCTGCACTACTCCTCCCAATGCCTCATCCATACACCTACTCATTTCTCACTCCCTATGGCTTCAGACCCCACCAATGAACTGAAATTACTATCCATCTTTACAGCTAAATCTGATGGTCTTTTCTCAGGCACACATCCTCCTTGGCATCACTGTAGATTTTGGTATCAATAACCAGTCATTCATTCCCTTGTGTCTGTGTTACTCTCCCCTGGCTTCACAACTCCCTTCTTACCTGTCATATTCCTACTTTTCAGCCTCCATTGTTGCATCATCATACATCTCCTGACCCAAAGTGTAGGTCTCCCAGAGTCCGTCCTGAGTCCTCATCTCCCTATCTACATTATTTTTCTCCTTTATTGATTTCATCTGTTCTCTTAGTTACAGTTCAGACCCAAACATGAATGTACAAATGTAGGTGTATACACACACACACACACACACACACACACACACACACACACACACACACCCCCTATCTTTTGAATGTTTCAATAACACCATTCAAAACCTGCCCCTCCTCCAAATGTTCCTATTTATCTTAAGTACACCACTATCCATGTGGATAGATGTCATGAGGTTGAATGACTCTGTCAAAGTCCTTCACCATCCCTAGCCCTCAGTTTCATCATCTGTAAAATGAAGCTGTCAGATGAGACAACTTCTAAGGTCTCTTAAAGCTCTAAAGTCTAATCTAATCTCTTATGAACCTTCCAGAAATGGAGACTGGTAACATAATGACTCTTCTCTCTTATCCCTGTTTCTAAGATTCTCTGAATTTCCATGAAATATTTTTCATCCACCTTGTCTTCATTCACAAATTTTCCACCATGGTTCAATTCCTAATCCCTTCTCCTGGTCTCAAATAGATAACCTCCCATTTCTTCTCTTTGTTTCCAGTTTTTCAATTTGCAATCCAACCTCCAGAGCTACAAAAATAATTCTACTCTAGATCTCAAAAAGTATAACAATAATAATCTAATAGCTTAATCCCTTCATTTTACAGAAGAAGAAACTGAGATCCAGAAGTTAAGTGACTTGCCTAGGACATACAAGTAATAAGTGGCCAAAATGGAATTCCAACCCAAATCCTCAGACTCCAAATCCAGTGCTGTTTAAAACTGCTTCATCCTTCCCACTGATTTAAGGTTAAATTACTTAAGATCCTACAGTATAAAATAGGTTTAAAATCTTACAGTTTATGATCTTTAGTCAGTATTTCCCATCTACCTTTCCAGCTCTTTCACAAACTCAACATCCAAGACAAAATGTAGTGACTGCTGCTCTCTAACCTCAACACTTAAGAGTTCCCTTGCCTCTTCCTATGCATTCTCACAAGCTGTCCCCCATTCCTGGAATGCCCTCCCTCCCTCTCATCATTTCTTAGAATCCTCGTCTTCCTTCAAGGCTCAGTTTAGGTGCCTGGGCTGATATAAAGCTTTCTCCAAGGGAGAGGTAGAACAGGGTAAATTATCTCACCCAAAAAAAAAAACCAAAACAACAGAAAAGAAAAGGCTCTTACAGTGGAGAGGAAACAGAGGAAGGTGAGAGGGAGTATGTGAATCTTATTCTCATCAGATTTGGCTTGAGAAGGGAATAACATACACACTCAATTGGATACAGAAATCTATCTTACCCTGCAGGAAAATGGGGGGGGGGGGGGGAGGGGGAAAAGAGAGCAGGGAGATGATAGAAGGGAGGGCAGATTGGGAGAGGGGGTGATCAGAAGCAAATACTTCTGAGGAGGGACTGGGTCAAAAGAAAGAATGGAATAAATTGGGGGGGGCAGGATAGGATTAAGGGAAATATATTTAGTTTTTCACAACATGACTACTATGAAGTGTTTTGCATAACTGTACATGTATAACCCATATTGAGTTGCGTGCCTTTTCAATGAGGGTGGATGAGGAAGTAAGAAAGAAGAAATTTGGAACCCAAAGTTTTAAAAACACATGTATATATAAAAAAAAAAGTTTTCACATGCAACTGGGAAATAAGAAATATAAGAAATGAGGTACAGAAATCTATCCTGCCCTACAGGAAAATAGGAGAAGGGGATACGAGAAGGGAGATGGTGGTAGAAGGGAGGGCAGATTAGGGGAAGGGGTATTCAGAATGCATGCCATCTTGGGGTGGAGGGAGGGGCGAGATGAGGTGAAAATCTGGAACTCAAAATCTTGTGGAAGTGAATGTTGAAAACTAAAAATAAAAAAATTTTTAAAAAAAATAAAAAGAAGCTTTCTCCAATTTCCCTGTTATTAGTATTTTCTCCCATAATTCTCCATTTATAAACTTGTGAACATGTCTTGTCCACCCAACACAACAGAATCTTCTTGATATTAGGGATTTTTTTTCCCTTTAAATCTGCATACCCAGCACTTCACAAAGTATGCTTTGTATATACTGGGCACTTAACTACAACAAATGTATATGCCCAAAAGTATCTGTGTAGCAATCTGAATATAGGCTATACTATATCCCTTGTCTGAATCCTTCAACCCATCAAAACCAACCTGAGTACAGCCTCTAATTGGGATTATTTCTTCAGTACAGCCTATAACCAGATTAATATGGTAAATAATATGATGGTGGCTTAGACTGTAAATTCCTCCCTGTGATTGTATTCTACTTTATTAGTTCAGGTAGACATAAATGAAGGCAATAAAGAATGAGAAAACAAAAAAAAAATAGAGAGAAAGAAAATGAGAAAACAATGTACATTTTGAGGCAATTAAGCGCCAAACAAAATTATATACTATTATTATAGTAATAAAGAACCTTCCACTTTTGGTGTAATTTTACTTTTCAATCATTAAGAGTTTGTTCTGTAAGATTAACCAGATCTTTTGTTACTATAACTTTAAAACTCAATCAATAAATTGAAAGAGGTGAGATCAACTGATGTGAGTTTTAATTTGATGTAGGCCTATCTTGTGAATGACAAAATAGGGGCAGCTAGGTAGTGCGGTAGATAGAGCACCAGCCCTGGAGTCAGGAGGACCTGAGTTCAAATCCAACCTCAGACACTTGACACTTACTAGCTGTGTGACCCTAGGCAAATCACTTAACCCCACTGCTTAGCAAACAAACAAACAAACAAAACCAAAAAAAAAAAAGACAAAATATGTGAAAGTTATTTCTGTCCTCAAGGAGCTAAGTATTTAATGTCAAAATTGAAAGTTTTGTTTTTGTTTTTGTTTTTTAAGAAAAAGGATGGGGGTGGAGCCAAGATGGCAGAGTAAAAGCAATGAATTCCTTGAGCTCTCCCCGAAACCCCTCTAAATACCTATAAAAAATGGCTCTAAATAAATTCTAGAGCAGCAGAACCCACAAAAAGACAGAATGGAAACAAATTTCCAGCCCAAGACAACCTGGAAGGTCAATAGGAAAGGTCTGTTGCTCCAGGCAGGAGAAGAGTGAAGTTCAGCGTGGGCCTTATAGGCAAAGACCGGGCCTCAGTGAACCTGGAGCAGGCCTCAAGGGATTGAATCAAGGGGTGCTGTGGCAGTTTCCAGACTTCTCAACCCACAAATGCCAAAGACAACCGAGAAGGTCAGTAGGAAAGGTCTGTTAGACCACGGTGAGAAAGTAGCTCGGTCTGGCCCCCGTCCCAGCGCAGTCCTGGGTCGGCGGCTGCCTCCTGAGCTTCTGGCCCACAGACTGCAGGGGAATCAAGTGGCTGATCAAAGGAATCTCTCTGCTGGTGCTGAGGCAGGATTCTCTTGCTATGCCTGTGCTTGGATATGGGTCACATTCTGGGTGGCTGTCCTGGGGCGAGGAGAAGCGCTGGCATGGTGGAGCTTGCGGTGGCTGTGGAGAGAGAATCCTCCTCACAGTTCCAAGGCAGAAAAGAGTGCTTGCGGTCACTCACAGACCAGAGCACAGGCCAGGAAAGGAGTTGCCCTTGATCATACCTCCTTAGAAAAACTGAAAATTTACAGGTCCCTAGAAGTATCTCTGAAAACAGCTATACAAAACTCCTGAAGCTTGGGACAGTACATTCTCCACACTGGAAGCAGACCTCTACCTTAACAAAGAGTATTTTTATAACAAGTAATTGGCTGGGATCATTAGCAAGCAGCACAAAAAGAGTCAGACCATAGAATCTTACTTTGGTGACAAAGAAGATCAAAACATACAACCAGAAGAAGACAACAAAGTCAAAGCTCCTACATCTAAAGCCTCCAAGAAAAATATGAATTGGTCCCAAGCCATGGAAGAGCTCAAAAAGAATTTTGAGAACCAAGTAAGAGAAGGAGAGGAAAAACTGAGAGTGATGCAAGAAAATCATGAAAAACTAGTCAACAGGTTGCTAAAGGAGACCCAAAAGAATACCGAAGAAAATAACACCTTAAAAAACAGCCTAACTGGCAAAAGAGGTCCAAAAAGCCAATGAGAAGAAGAATGCCTTCAAAAGCAGAATTGGCTAAATGGAAAAGGAAGTCCAAAAGCTCACTGAAGAAAATAATTCCTTAAAAATTAGAATGGAGCAAATGGAAGCTAATGACTTTATGAGAAATCAAGAAATCGCAAAACAAAATCAGAAGAATGAAAAAATAGAAGACAATGTGAAATATCTCACTGGAAAAACAACTGACCTAGAAAATAAATCTAAGAGAGATAATTTTAAAATTACCAGACTATCTGAAAGCCATGATTAAAAAAAGAGCTTAGACAACATCTTTCAAAAAATTATCAAGGAAAACTGCCCTGATATTCTAGAACTACGGGGTAAAATAGAAATTGAAAGAATCTACCCATCACCTCCTAAAAGAGATCCCCAAAGGAAAACTCCTAGGAATATTATAGCCAAATTCCAGAGTTCCCAGGTCAAGGAAAAAATACTGCAAGCAGCCAGAAAGAAACAATTCAAGTATTATGGAAACACAATCAAGATAACACAAGATTAAGCAGCTTCTACATTAAGACACCTGAGGGCTTAGAATATGATATTCCAGAGGGCAAAGGAGACAGGATTACAACCAAGAATCACCTACCCAGCAAGACTGAGTATAATCCTTCAGGGGAAAAATGGACATTCAGTGAAATAGAGGACTTTCAAGTACTCTTGATGAAAAGACCAGAGCTACATAGAAAATTTGACTTTCAAATATAAGACTCAAGAGAAACATGAAAGGTAAACAGGAAAGAAATCATAAGGGACTTATTAAAGTTGAACTGTTTACATTCCTACTTGGAAAGATGACCATTGCTAACTGATAAGACCTTTTTCAGTATTAGGGTTGTTGGAGGGAAAAAAGAGATTAGATTAGTTAGACGGATAGATAGACAGATAGACAGACAGACAGACAAACAGATAGACAGGTGGCACAAAGTAAGTTGAAGATAAAAGAGTGATAGCTAAAAAATAAAATTAAGGAGAGATGATTATACTGGGAGAAGGAGAAAGGGAGAGAGGTAGAATGGGGTAAATTATCTCACATAAAACAGACAAGAAAAGGCTTTTACATTGGAGGGGGAAGTGGGGAAAGGTGAGAGGGAATGAGTGAATCTTATTCTAATTGGATTTGGCTTAAGGAGGAAATAACATACACACTCAATTGGGTATGGAAAGCTATCTTACCCTACAGGAAAATAGGGGGGAAGGGGTAAAAGGGGGGGGGTGTTTGATAGAGGGGAGGGCAGACTGGGGGAGAGGGTAATCAGAAGCAAATATTTCTGAGGAGGTACAGGGTCAAAAGGGAGAATAGAATAAATGGGGGGGGTAGGATGAAGGGAAATATAGTTAGCTTTTTACAACATGACTACTATGGAAGTGTTTTGCATGACTACACATATATAACTTTTACTGAGTTGCTTGCATTCTCAATGAAGGTGGGTGGGGAGGAAGGAAGGGAGAGAATTTGGAACCCAAAGTTTTAAAAACAAATGTTAAAAATTGTTTTTACATGCAACTGGGAAATAAGACATACAGGCAATAGGGTATAGAAAGCTATCCTGCCCTACAGGAAAAGAGAAGGGGATGGCGGGGTGGGGAAAGAAGGGAGGGTAGATTAGGGAAGGGTTATTCAGCATGCATGCCATTTTGGGGTGGGGGAGTGGTGAGATGGGAAGAAAATATGGAACTCAAAATCTTGTGGAAGTGAATGTTGAAAACTAAAAATAAATAAATTAATAAAAATATTTTTAAAAAAGGAAAAGGAAAAAGAAACAAATTACCATCAATACAAGACACTATCATTTGTCCTAGTAAATAGAGAAAGAAATTTAAATAAAGCAAACTAACTAGGAGACTGCTGTGGTAGTGCTCCAGGCATGGATTGAAAAAATGATAAAGACTGAACTAGTAGAGTCGATTCTGAGAGGAATCAGAAAAAAAAAAAAAGTGAAAAAATCTAATAAAGAACATTCTCTACTAATGCAAAAATATATCCTCCTTAAGTTGGCATTTTAAGCCATTTGCAATCCAGTTCTAGCCACCGTTCCGTCTTGTTTCACATTATCCCTCCCCCCCTTAATAACAGTTAATAATAACAGCTTTATATTGCATTTTACAGTTTGCAAAGACCTTTACACATTTTATAACATTTTATCCAAATGGCAATCCTGAGAGGTAGGTGCTATTATTATTCTCATTTTGCACAAGAAAACTGAGGCACACAGAGGGTAAGTAACTTGCCCAAAGTCACTGTCACATTTAAACTCAGGTCTTCCTGAGTGGAGGTCCAGCATTCTATCCACCAAGCCCCCTAGCTGCCTAAACTGCTACACTTGCTATTCCTTGCTGTTCCCTAGATTTAGTATCTCCTGCCTCTAGGTCTTTGTACAAGTATCACTCCCTATTCCCCACCCTCTTCCAAACTCCCCTATTACTGTCAAGGGCACTACCATTCATTCCCCTGACTCACACCTCCAACTGACCTTGAAACATCTCAAAGTGGATTTCCAGTGGACATGCACCTTAAAACTCATGTCCAAAACCGAACTCAATTTTCCCCAAACAGTTCCCTGACATCCTCTTCCAAATTTTCCTATTATTTTTGAGGGTACTATTATCCTCCCACACCACTAGGCTAAGAACCTAGATTCATCTTCAACAACTCACTTCTACACTCCCTCCATATCTAATACATTGTCAAGACCTGTCAGTTTCACCTTTGCAACATCTCTCAAATTTGTCCTCTTCTCTCCTCTGATACTGTCACCATTCTTGTGCAGGCTAGGCCTACCTCCTTATGTCTACATAATTACAAAAAGTCTGATGGTTTGTCTCCCTGCCCCAAGTCTTTCCCCATTCCAATCTATCCCCCATTCAGTTGCCAAAGTGATTTTGGTCTAGTGGATAAAGTACTAGGCGTAGAGTCAGGAAGACCTGAGTTCAAATCTGGCCTCAAACACTTACTAGCTATGTGACCCTGGGCTAGTCCCTTAACTTGTTTGCCTCAGTTTCCTCATCATCCACCTCCCAGGGTTGCTGCAAGGACTAAATGAGATAATAATTGTAAAGCACTTACCACAGTGCCTGGAACGTACTAATTGCTATATAAATTTAGCTACTATTTATTATTGTTTTTGTTGGGATTTTTCTAAAGCACAGGTTTGACCATTTCGCCCCTCTACTCAATAAGCTCCAGTGGCTACCAATTACCTCCAAAATCAAACCCACTGTTTGTCATTTAAAGCCCTTCCAGCCTGGTTCCTTCCCAGCTTTCCAGTTTTCTTATACTTTACTGCCTTCTGAGTACTTGAAAATCCAGAAATATTTACCTTCATGCTGTTACTTGCACATAACACTACATCTCCTGGTTCATGCCTGGAATGCTCTCTCTCCTTCATCTCCTATTCCTATTGGGTTCCTTCAAACACTCAACACAAATCTCACCTTATTCAGGAGAAATTTTCCATTCTGTTCTCCCCCCAAAACCTTACACCAAACAGTACCTCCCTAACTTTTGAGAATCCCACCTATTTTGTCTTACCTTGTATGTACATGGTTGTTTGTATGTTATCTTCCTCATCAGACTAAGAGTGAACTCCCTGAGGGCAGGGCCTTTTCATGTAACCTCAGCACTTAGTTATAGGCTTATATCCTGAAGTACAGCATTGTATCCTTGAAGTTTAGAAATGCCTCATAATTTTTCTTTAAATCCTCCAGTGCATAACACAAGTATCTTTATTAAATAAGTACTTAAATGCTTATTCAATTGATTAGTCAAAAATGATGGATGAAAAGGTTTTACACTTAAGACACTGGTTATTTATTACATTTCATTATGGTCTCCTTTATAAACTGCCAATTACTACCAACCATTTCCTGAATACCAATATATTAGAAGTAGCACAGAATGAATGGAACAGAGTCTGTTCTACTTAAGGAAAGATTTTGAGATGATAAAGGTGATTGGACAAATAAGTCACCTGGAAAGGTGGCCTGCTCTGGTGACCTTTCTAGGTCTAAATTAAGCTATAAATATACCTGAACAGCAACCAAGTTTTCAGGAGCAAAGGAAACAAAGAAAAGTCCCTGGCAATTCACCAAACCTAAACCAAGGCCCAGCGAAATGACATAAGCAAGCAATGACCCTGAAGCGTGATGTGTCATGCCAAAAAGCAGAGGTAGATTAAATCACTAGGAAAGAAAAATTATATTTAGACTCTCAATATTATCAAGCAATGAACATTTATTAAGCACTTACTAAATGCCAGGTACTGTCCTAAGCACTGGGTATATATAAGTGTGGTGTAAAGAAATACATTTCTTAATGGATACTTTTTAGTATATAAGATATAAAAACTGACAATTGTGTGTTAATGGGAAATTAAAAGTAGAACATAAATGCTATCACTTATTGGATAAGCAAGCACACTAGCTCAATGAAATTCCCATTTTCCAACAACCTAATAAAGTTGACACTATAATGACCAGATGATTTTTATTTATCTTTTTAAACACAATTTTACACATCTCTAAAATGTAGTTAATACATATTTACCAACACAATGGATGATGTGAAAAAAATATTCCTAACATTCCTGGTTGGTTAAATCCTAGGTACTAGAAAATTTTGTTACTTGACAACTACTATGTTGGTTAGGACTAGGATGTTAACACATAAACCCCTTCAAACAAATAAACATACTTGTCATTTATAGAGGGCTCTGAACTTTCAGAACTTTCCAGGGTAATTCTCCATTTTCCATCAGTGGTCTCTGCTTGTTTCAAATCCACCAAACACCCTAGTCCCCTATACACACACAGACACCATCCAGTTTTCTTTTATGTGTAGTCTTCCCCCATTAGATTGTAAGTGCCTTGAAGGCAGGGACTGATTTTTTGTTTTGTTTTTTGTTTTCTCCATTTGTATCCCCAGTGATTACCACATGCCTAGTAGATATGTTGTTTGATCGTGTCCTATTCTTCATAACCCCATATTTGGGGTTTTCTGTACAAAAATACTGGAGTGGTTTGCCATTCCCTTCTCTAGTTCATTTTACAGATGAGGAACTGAGGCAAACAGGGTCAAGTGACTTGCCAGAGTCACACAGCTATTAAGTGTCCGAGGCCAGATTTGAACTCAGAAAGAACAGTCTTCCTGACTCCAGGCAAGGCACTCTATCTACTTCGCCACCTAGCTGCCTGGCATATAGTAAGCATTTAATTAATGTTTAATGAATTGAATTAAATTATGTATTTAATTGAGTCTCTATATACCTAGATATAAGGTTGCTGAAGGGCATTTTTCTGAGGAGTTTAATAATTGCTCAAAATTAAATATAAGATTTCAAGAAAATGAAAATTCCTGAAGGAATGTTCCCTGAATACACAATTCTATAAAAAGGTCCCTGCAATGCAGCCTGGGCTGATTTTTTCCTTATAAAAGCAGAAAAGTGAACTGGAGATTTGAACTGTTCAGGGAACTAGAGCTCTTCTAGCTGTTTGACCACCTTACTGTTTATCAGAGGCCCTACCACAAAAGCTTGTGGTTTTTCCCTAAAAAGTAGGGAAGCTGTCCCTGAAAACTTGCCTGTCCCAAGCGACTATGGCTCATGCTGCTGACAGGTTTCCTGGGTCATTCAGGGCATAAAATGACAAGTCCGTGAAATGTCAATGCCCCTTTTATCTGACAGATGTCTTTCTGTCTTATGAGTCTGCCTTCTAAATCAGACTCTTCTGACCAGACAAGTTTCAGCCTGGAGATCAAGGGAGCTGTGTCCAACTAAACCAATCTTTTCTTTGATGAATATCCTTTCCATGCTATTGTTGAATCAATTTCCTTTTGTTCGAAGTTATATGGTCTATCAATGTCTCATTTTGTTTCAATTCTAAGAGTAAATTGGGTCAACTGGACCTAGAACACCACCCTACAAGTAAGTACTTTATCTGGAGCCTTAATCATTCCATCAGTTGGCTAAAATATTGTTCCTAACAAATCTCTCACCAAAGAGTAGCTAATAACTCTTTTCCTCCCTGATAAATCATACCATGGCCCCCAATACATTTAACTACATGAGACCTTTGAAGGTAGATGCTATTTTGTGTTTATATCTGCATCTCCAGTGCCTGGTACCAGGTACAGAAGAGGCACTTCAGTCCACTGACTTATTAAGACACACACAGCCACTCTCTCCTCTTTCCCACATCATCACCGTTCTGTTGGTCAAAAATCAGCAAAGGCATGAAAAAACCTAGAACTTCTTCTTTTATCAAAATGTTCCAACTAGTTGGAAAAAAACAATGAATACAAAAAAAAAATCACCCTAAAAAAACTAAACTAAAACTAAGATTAAATGCAATAAACAGGTCCTAGAGAACACAATGAAGAAGTACTTCACTCCTCATGGGAGAGATAAGGTATCTGGCTGTTTTGATGGTGGGGATTTAACTGCTTTTCTTGGTTATAAGGAGGTATTGGGAAGGGGGAATACTGGAAAATGGTTAAAAACAAAGGACATCTTTAAACCTTTAAAAGAGCATCAAAGAGAATGATGTAAAATTTTATTAGATAGTCTTTAAGGTTTTTTAAAGCTCTAGATCCTATAATAAAGCTTCAATCCTAACTAGACATCCTGCCATCTCAAATATTATAACAT
Organism: Vombatus ursinus; assembly: GCF_900497805.2. NCBI lineage: Eukaryota > Metazoa > Chordata > Mammalia > Diprotodontia > Vombatidae > Vombatus > Vombatus ursinus. The sequence goes on from NW_020954579.1 coordinate 10,081,496, forward strand.
AGTTTTACAACTAAATTCAATTTTGCTATGGTAGGCTTAGTGAGACAAACTAAAACTGAAAGAAAGTATAAAACACTCTAACTAGGATGCCTATAAGCAAAGCAGTCCTGCCCAAACAGCTTATTAACTGGTTACTATTTCCAAACTAAGGAATGCTATTACTTTGCTTTCCCTATTTTACATTAAGAAAGGTTCAAGGATTCAATAGCTCCTGAATTATATTATGTAAATTGTTTTAATTTTCTCTATCCTTTGGAGCAGTTAGGTGGCATAGGATATAGAACACCGGCCCTGGATTCAGGAGGACCTGAGTTCAAATCCAGCCTCAGACACATAACGCTTATTAGCTGTGTGACCTTGAGCAAGTCACTTAACCCCACTGCCTAGCCAAAAAAAAACAAACAAACAAAAAACAAACCAATTTTCTCTATCCTTAGACGCATACAACACCTTACAAAAGTATAATAGAAAAAACTGAATGTCTCTACTAAATAGAAGTAGAAAAACTATTCAGACAGGAAGTATGCCTTGCCCATGACAAAAAAAACAAAAAAAAAAAACAAAAAAAAAATCACAAATGTGTAATCTTTCCTGCAAAAGATACTTTTGAATACCAGCTACCTCCAGGCAATAAATTACAGTCTCAATTATTCATATTAATAAAGAGGAAGAGAAGTGATGGCTAGATAATCCAAATGTCATTCAGACATGGCTATAATAAATCAAAACTTGAGCCTGACTATCCAGCTGAAAGAAACTGAGGATAAAGCAGAATTAATGCAACCTAATACAACTTTCCTCATTTTACAACACAACTTTTCCTCGTTTTAAAAAGTATTTTCGCCACTATTCCACTGAGAGAATAAGGAAGTCTAGCATAATATTTCCTAGGAATTTCTGGCTACAAAATAAAAATTCTAATTCTCATTATCTTCAGAACTTTCTTTCCATCAGGTTGGAGAAATTGTTTCTTTTACATAATCTAAATTAATTTCATTTACCAAGAAAATCTCAGAAAATCGTTAACTGAAAAGGAATGTATGACTTGAACATAAAAACCTATAACTATTGTGTCCCAAAGAGCCTCAAGATACAGGAAAAAAAGGAAACTGATGGACAGAACCTGTAGCTACAGATCTCCTCACTTCAAGAAATTCTCTATTCAAATAGCTATTAAACAGAATGTCTGGGATATCAGCATCTATTAGAAAAATCTTCATTTGACCTCCATACACAATAAACAATCACCTTCTGTAAACATTTCTCAACAAAATACCACTTGCTACCTAGGGCTTAGGTCTATGATGCATGAAATTTAATTATAGGGCATAAAGAATAAGAGAAATGAAAAAAAGTTACTAGATGATGTCTTAAATCCTGAATTTATAATTGATGTTAAATTATTTGATGTAGCATTTACATTAACAACACAATACAGCTTTTTAAAAATTGGTCATTTAAGAGGCAGCTAGGTGGTGTGGTGGATAGAGCACCGGCCCTGGAGTCAGGAGGACCTGAGTTCAAACCTGGCCTCAGACCAAACACTTGACACTTACTAAGCTGTGTGAAGTCACTTAGCCCCAATTGCCCCCCCCCCAAAAAAAGGTCATTTCAGTAAATAAACCACATTGGCTGAGAAGTTACAAAAACATTAATTGGCTGTACCATCTGAGTCTTAAGATAGTAAAACTGAATTAATGGAAAAAGCTTTTATTCAACACTACCTACCAAGCACTGTGTAGCATGCTAGAGATACCAAAAGCAAAGCAGGATAGTAGTTGCTGCCTCATTTTAATAGAAAAGATAACATATCTACAGAAACGTTCAGCTGATGGTCTTTAGGGTGAAGCCACAGGGCAAATGGTAAGGCTTGGTGGCCCTTAGGTCCAACACCAGGACAGAGCCCTAGTAGTTGCAGAGAACAAAGGCAAAGTAGAAGACAAGGCTATAAGCTTATGCTTTTGCCTAAGAGAATGTGTGCAACATTCAACAAATCATTATAGAAGGTGAAAACATTCTTTTACGATAGCTCCATTTCATACCAACAGTAGACAAGCACCAGTCAAACAATAAACATGCACCTAACCCCACAAAGGCAAGCCAAGGTTGGTGGCCACTGCGTTGATGAAGTCTTTCCTGCCACCAAGTGAGGTGAAGAGAAAGGTCTGATGAAGTTCCCAGTTGCAAAAGTCATGGATCAATTCTAATTCAGCTCCATTGGGGCTCAGAGCCCAATGCTGGGTCCCACCACTGGCAAGAAAGACAAGAGATACTCTCCCAGCTACTATCTTACCTAGACTCAGGTAAGACTATGAAAATGACAATGAAAGACTGACTTGCCCCATTAGCAAAAGTTAGAAGGCCTTTGATATTCAACAACACTAAGAAACTCGTCAGTTTTGATAAAACCACAGGCAGGAATATATGTCAGTTAGTGAGAACATTTTCAGGGGAAAAGATCAAAGAGAATGAGACAAAGTGAAAAGGAACTAAACCTAGAATTCAGCCTTCGCCACAAGTATTGTGTAAAATTTATTTCTCTACATTTGAATCAGAATATACATTCCTTTACCACAACCATGGCTAGGAAATATAATTTTTAAACTGGCTTTCAGATTTTCTTGGTGGCAATTTATTCCAACATATCAATCAAGAAGCATTTCTTAAGCATCTTACTGTGTTCTAAGTGTAGTGCTAGGCTCAGTAGATAAAAGTACAAAGAATGAAACTCACATGGAGCTTACGTTCCAAGGGAAAAACAATAAAGGCATACATAAAAGCAAGTACAGAATAAAGATAAATATATAGAGAATATAAATAAATACAAGATAGTAAGGATTAGAGGACCCTACACTGTGGAGGGTGAGAAGGGAAGGAAGGTCAGTAAAGATTTCAAGTAGAAGGCAATGTTTAACTGGTGCCAGAGAGCAGCCAATGCAAAAGCACAGTGATGGAAGATAGACACCATATATGAAGAAGAGAGAGATGTAGCCAGCCTGGCTGGACTGCAGAGTAAGGGAGAAGGAGTAATGTACCACGAAGCAATGGGGCAAGCTTAAAAACAAGTTGTGATAGACTTTAAAAACAAAACAGAGAAGTTTGTAGTTGACCTACAAGTGCAAAGAACAGGAGTTTATTGAGTAGGGGAATGGCATGGTCAGATCTGCACTTAAGGAAAATCAGGAGAGGAATGAACTCTTAAGTCACTGAAGTAAGTCCAGGAAAGAAATGATAAAGACTTGAATGAAGGTGATGACAACATTATCACCATCATTGGTATTATTATTACCACTACTTATAATAATAAAAACTAGGATTCATATAGTACTTTAAGCTGAAGTACAGGGCAGCTAGGCAGCTCAGTGGATAGAGGTCTGGCCTTGGAGTCAGGAGGACCTGAGTTCAAATCCGACCTCAGATAGTTGACACTTTATTAGCTATGTGACCCTGGAGAAGTCACTTAACCCCCAACTGTGAAAGAAAGAAAGAAAGAAAGAAAGAAAGAAAGAAAGAAAGA
>NW_020954579.1:10085112-10129088 GCF_900497805.2 Vombatus ursinus
AAGGAAGGAAGGAAGGAAGGAAGGAAGGAAGGAAGGAAGGAAGGAAGGAAGGAAGGAAGGAAGGAAGGAGCTTAAGTACAAAATGCTTTACAAATATCTTAGCCTCATAACAACAACCGGACGTAGGCACTATTATTATTATTATTATTTTAAAGGTGAAGAATCTGAGGCAAGCAGAGGTTAAATGACTGACCCAGAGTAACACAGCTTTTAAATGTCTGAGGCAGAATTTGAACTCAGGTCTTTCTGACTAAACATCTAGTACTATCCACTGCACCATTTAGCTGCTTCTGGATAAAGAGAAGGAATTATATGTGAAAGATGTTGTGGAAGTAGAAACATCAAGATCTGCTTATAAAACATGTGGGGTAAGGAAAAATAAGCAGTCCAGAATAATGCCAAGGTTACAAAATGGGGACAACTGAAAAGATTTCTATTGCCGTCATTAGAAATAGTGAGATTAAGAAGAAGGAAAGGTTTGAGGTAAAAGATAATAGGTTCAATTTTAGTCGTTCTGAGTCTTCAATGTCTCCCCATACCCAGTTTGACATCCAACAGGTTGTTAGTGAAATGGGACTAAAACTCATGGAACAGACTGGAGCTGGACACACACAGATCTGGGAATCATTTAAATAAAGCTGATAATTAAATCTGAGACCTGACAGATCCCCAAGAGAAACTACAGAGAAAGAAGAGGGTTAGGGCAGAGCCCGAGAATATCCACATTAGAGAGTATAGTACGGATGATGATCCAACAAAGAAAGAATGAAAAAGTCAGAAAGATAGTAGGAGAAACATGAGGGCATGAAAAAACGAAAAGGAGAGACTATCTGGAAGAAGATAGTAATGAAAAATATGAAATGCAGCAGAGGTCAAGAAGTATGAGAACTGAGGAAAGACCATGACAATTAAGAGATCATTGGTAACTTTGGAGAGAGCAATTTCAATAGAGTATTGAGGCCAAAAGACAAGAGTGGAGAAATGCTGGCTTTTTCTAGGTGTTTGGCTAAGAACAATAAGAGAACTATTGGATTGTGGACAGCAGGCTCTAGCAAAGGGTTGTTTTTTGTAGTCTTTTAAAGGATAGGGAGATCTGAGCATGTCTGAAGGTAGTAAGCAGAGAAGGAAATAGTAGATGGAGAGAGATTTAAGATGGGGGGAATAAGAGGGAACAATCTGCTAGAGAGGGGAGGAGAGAATGAGATCAATGGCACATGAAAAGAAATTGGCCTCTGAAAGGAGACAAAGGTATAGGAAGAGAGAGTGGGTTTTAGAATGAGGAGAAGAGATAAAGTTCCAAGCAGAAGACAGTAAAGTCAAGGTCCTCAGCTGAGAGAGCGGAGGGAAAGAAAGATGGTGGAGGCTAAAGAAAAAGTCTAGAATAGCTTCTGAAGACAGTGAGACTTTAAAAAAAAGATTGCCTTGTTACATTGAAGACCGAATTGAAGTTGGAATGAAGAGCTATAGGGGAAAGGGTTGATTAAAAGATTGAGAGGTAATTAAAATGTGGTGTTAAATGATACGTACATAGTTAAAACTATGGGTATAACACTGGGAAAAAAAGGTACAGAGGTAATGGCCAGAGAAAGTACTGGAGGATGGCAGAATCAGAGGTCATAATAAGGGCAAACAATACATTGTTACAGTGATACAGAAATATATCAGTCTGTGATTAAGAAGTAGAACACAGGGGGCAGCTAGGTGGCGCAGTGGATAGAGCACTGGCCCTGGAGTCGCCAGCCTCAGACACATAATATTTCCTACCTGTGTGACTCTGGGTAAGTCACTTAACCCCAATTGCCTCACTTCAAAAAAAAAAAAAGTAAAACACAAGTGTAGTGTTCTAGAACTAGAGTGATCAACTTTGAATGTGGCTAATGTAGTGATGGAATAGATCATGGGATTTACAGAAGTTAAACAATTAAGAGGTGAGGAGTTTGAGGGAGAATCAATATGGATACTGACATCTTCCAATATAAGATCATGAGAAAGAGCGGAAAAGGAGATAAATTACTAAAAGGTGCTAAATTACTGGATAAAGAAGAGATTATGACATGAGGGGCAACAGACAACAGACACCATGATTTGAATAAAGGAGAAAATGTTGATACTCTGAACTTCAATAGAAAAAAGGTTGCTGAAGGTAGAAGCAAAGGAGAGTCTGAAAACAGAAGTGGGAAGCATGTATTTCACTCCTTTCTCCATCTGCCCAACAGCTTCACCCTTGCTATAGCTATATCCAGGTCTATCCATCTGAGCTGCAGGTGCCCCTGCTATATACACAGTCTTCCCGAATAGAATGTGAATTTCTTTAGACCTGGGACCTTGCTCTTCTATTTCTATCCTCAGCACTTGTGTTTTTGTAACATAATAAGGACTTTTAAAAATTTCTTTTACTTATTCATTAATTCCAAGACCAGTGTGTCCAAGGGTGTTGAGTGAAAACACTGTCAGTGCTGGAAAGAATGGCCAGGGACACGATATTTTTCTGGGGTAACCCAGTTGGCATAGAGGGCATAGAAATGTAAGGAGTATGAAAGAAGATCCATAATGAAAGGAAGCATTTCCTTCCTCTGGAACAGAAATTCCAGAAGGCACAGCTGAAGGGTGGGCAGAGTTCCAATAGGACATGAGTAGGATAACAGTTCAGAAGAAAAAGATGCTGGAGGTTGGGGATAATATGCTCCTATTCCATGTGGCAAGTCATTTAGTAATTGAAGAGACAGGAAAAGAAATAGGTGGTGGGCATTTGTTCGCCACAGGGGTACAGTAAATAGTTACAAGATGGAGAAGGAAATAGCAAACCATTTCAGTAACTTTGCCAAAGACAACCCAAAATGGTGGTCATGAAAAGTAAAACATGACTGAAAGGAATGAACAAGAACAAAGGGCTGCAAATAAATAATAATACTAAATGTACTGTGAGTAAAAAGTAAAATTTCTCCTGAATACTTTGCCCTCTTTTAGTTGTTTTGTTTCAGTTTTCAATACTTTATTCTCTTGGTTCTCCCTCTTCCTACTCTAACCATTCCTCAGTTATATGTCTTCCTTTGTTGAATCATCCATCATCCATCACACTGCCTGTGAGTATTCTCCAAGTCTTTGATCTGGGCCCTCTTCTTCTCTTTGCTCTCTTCAAATTTCTCTTGGTGATCTCATCAGCTCCCATGAGTTTAATTATCATTTCTATGCAAATGACTCCCAAGTCAATGTAGCCAGCCCCAGTCTCTCTCATGAGCTTCAATTCCACTTTACCAACTGCCTATTAGACATTTCACATTAGTTGTCTGGAGAAAAACCTTAATCTCAGTATGTCTAAAACTGAACTGATCTTTCCCCTCAAATCCTTCCCTCTTCTCTAATTCCAACTCCACTATTTGCCAAAGCCATCAACCATGTACTTTATTACAACATGCCATAGTCACGATCACAAGCTTCAAATTTGATCTTCATTCTCCTTCACCTCATGTATTCAATCAGTTGTCAAATCTTACCACTTCACTTCTCCAACATCTCTCAAATATGACCCCTTCACTTCTCTCTACTCACAGTCACCATTTCAGTTCAAGACCCGTATCGCCTTTCACCTACATTGCAATGTTACATTATTGCATCATGGCTCTCCTCATTTGAGACCATCCTACACATTGCTGCCAAAGTGACATTCATTAAGTGTGTATCTGCTCACGTCACTCCTCTACTGCATAAACTCCAGTGGCTCCCGAGTTGCTCTAGGATCAAATATAAATTCTGTTCAGCTTTTACAACCCTTCACAACTTGTCCCCAACCTATCTTTCCAGCTTCATTACACATACTCTCTGTCCTTCAATCTGCCATCCAGCCAAACAGGCTTTCTTTGCACTGACTATCCCCGATTTCTAGAATACATTCCTTTCCTTATCTACACCTCATGCTCAGAGTCTCTCTCTTCCTTTAAGATGCAGCTCAAATACTTTGCTCTGCATGAAACTTTTCTTAATTCTTCCAACTGCTAAGCTCCAAAACTACTTTGTATTTAACTACTTGATATATTTTATTCATTTTATACTTATGCTGTATATACTTCTAAACATACTTCTATCTCATTGATTAGTACGTAAGATTTTTGAACACAAGGATGTAAATACAAATAGAAAAGCAACTCCTATCACCTAACACAGTAGTAGGTTTTTAACTACTTTATGACTGACTAATGCAAAATATCTAACTGACAGTTTGTGACATGACTAGAGCTCAGGAGATAATTTTGGTTGAATCTAAGGGTTATGAGCAAAAAAAAAAAAAAAAAAAAGATCATTGACACCAAAGGTGTAGATGAGCCTACTGAGAGTATACAAAAAGGAGAGGCCCATGAGGCTGGAAGGGAGACATACTCTGAAGTAGAGACTGGATATAGTTAATGATCTAGCAAAGACTGAGGAAGGATAGCTAGGGGGAAGAATCAATAGAGAGAAAAAGAGAATAAACAGGACAAAAAGGTAGTCAACATTTTAAATACTGCAAAAAAGATAAGAAATATGAAGACTGACAAAGGGCCACTGGCAATACTGGATAGGGTAGGAAAATGAATGGAAGTTGAGAATGTGAAAAGTAGCTAATGGCTGTTAACATTTTCCATGAGTATGGCGGTAAAAAGGAGAGACAAGATGATAGCTTCAGGGAAGGGACAGTAATGTCAAGGATTTTTCAAAACAAAGATGACTCAAAATACCATTTTTCTATCACTAGGCATTTTCAGAAGGAAGTGAGTAAAAAAAGAGGAAAGAAATCTGCCTGGTCACTTTTTTATAATGATTATATAAACAGTTTGTTCAATAAAATTTACTAAATATGAAAGAATAGCACAAATGAAAAAGAGATGGCAATGTAAGAAAAATGAAGGGATTGGAGGTAGATATAAAAAGAGGAAAAAGTATCCAATCTGATCATTTTTGTCACTGAGTAGAGGAGGGTAGTGGTGAAAGAATTCAAAATATAAAGCAATGGAAAATTTCTCTAAGTATTAAGTCCCTACAAATTTGTGAGCTGTATATACAGCAATTTTTTTTTCAACACAGGCTGTGTTTATACATACCAACTAATGGATTCCATTAAATAATAGCTATTTTAAAAGGAATAGATTAAAAAGGAAAAATAGCCAAAGATTTAAATAAATGGGTTACAACCAATCTCTAATTCCACAAAGAATGACTTTTTAAAAATGATCTAATTAACCAAATGGTTATTTGAAATCCTATGTGCCCAACGCTGTATGGAGAATATATCCTCGTTCTCTGCCCTCAGTAAGTTTGTACTCTAGCCACACAATCTAACAAATGCAACAATGCAGAATACAAAAGACCATATATAATTAAATACTATATTCCATGGTACAGATTAAATGTTATCAAAGTTTAAAGATTACTTAGAGAATAAGTGTGCTCTTGGGCTGCACAGCTAACCCCTCACCTTTTGTACTTCCACAGAGTTTCTGCTTCCTTCCCTTCCTATAATCACAGTATTTTAGAATTGGAAGGGGCCTCAAAGATTACCTAATTTCACTCCTTTTCACAGAGGGGGAAAACTAAGGTCTATAAAGAGGTTCCGTGACTTGACCAAGGTTATTATTATTATGTCTGGCTAATTGCAGTGCTGAGACTAGAGGCCAGCTTCCTTCCACAGCTGTCCTGTAATTCCTGAGCAAATCACTCCTGGGCTAGCAATGCAGATGTAATAAACTTTTGAAAATGATGGTTAATTACAATTTATAAGCCTATCATAATGATTAAAAAACTCAAAGCCAGAAAGCTAAGGACTTCTAAACCAGGTTTCCTAAAGAGATCTTTTGAATATCTGCATGTTGACATAGTGTTTTTCCTCCTACCCTATGAAGGAGATACTCTCAGTGTTAATGTCTCCATTTTACAGATGAAGAAACTTCTTTTAGAGATATTAAGTGATTGGCCCAAGGGCACAGGATTAATATTAATAAATGGTGGAGCTGTGACTTAAATTCAAATTTTCTGGCTCTAAGTCCAGGGCCTTTCTACTTGAGCATGTTGCTTTCCATGTCTAATAATAGCCCCTCATGTTTATATTCAGCTTCAAGGTTAAACATTACATAAGTACTTTTCTCATAACTACTCTGTGAGGTAAGAAGAATTCAAATGGGAAAGCATTTTCCTTTCTTAAATACCTAACTCTGAATTACTAGTAATAATTAGGAAAAAAAAGAGTATTAAAAAATTAACTGAAATGTTACTAAAAATAAAACAAACAGCACAAATAATACAACTAGTTTCGGCTTTTTTCTACTACCTCCTATTAATCAAACTGAATATTTTATTTCAGCTAGTTCAGGAAACAGTATATTCAATGCTGGACATATCACTGAATTAAAGATGTGAGTTTAAAATCAGGTAGTTCCAGTTCTGACTCTCTCCTTCCCTTCATTTATCTAATCCATGTTTAGCTCAACAATCCAGATCTCTTTTTTCATTCCTTCCTTTTCCCCTGACCCTAAAACAAGGTCCCCTTTCCCCAGTCTCTAAATTAAACCCTACTGAACTTTGCAGGTAAGTAAAGTGAACAGCAAACTATTTCAACACCTAATATTATCTTGTGTTTCAGACTGGACAGGGTAAAATGACAAATATCGGAAAGCAATGGTCCAACTCCAAGTTTTCAACCCCATCTACAGCTATGTTACCATAGCCTCCTTAAGTATTGTCTTCAATTAGAAAGCAGAAAGGTAGAAAAGGTTCTGGAATTATAATCAAAAAATCTCCTTTTGAGTCCTGACTTTTACTAGCTATATAGCCCTAACCAAACCATTTTCTCTGTAAGCTTCAATTTCCTCATCTGTAAAATGGGAAATATAGTACCTGAACTACCTTTCTCATAAGGGTTATTGTAAAGAAATTTGTTATTATTAAAGCATAGCTTGCAGTCCTTGGGACCAACGCAGGGATTAAGGTCTACCTGGCATTATAAAAGTTTAATATTAGGCAATATTCAAAATTCAAGGTCTCAGGCAAAGCTGTTAATTTGTTCCCCTCCAACCCGTTACAATTCTGTAAAGAGGTGTCAGTCAGAGGTCAACAAAACCACAGAATTAAGAAATCCTACTACAATCCATCCAGGAGAGCTATCTACACAGTTTTATACATACATTAGATACAATTCTGCTTTCTGATCACATAGTTCAGATTCTTCAAGCTCTTGCCTTCACAGCAGCCACAGCTACTGAAGACCTAGAAGAAAAGTTCACAGCACCAGATGTCTTAGCACTGTCTAGCCATTTGACATCAGAGATGGATATGGTTTTATCAATGGAAATGACACTAAAGGAGAAGTATCACTCTGTTGCACAGCTAAAAAATCATTGGTTCTACACACCTTTCCTGAACTCTGCTTTATGTGTTGTCTTCTTCAGCATACTGAGGTCTTCAGAAGCAGGGTCCATCTTGTTTTTCTAGTTATATCCCCAATATCTACAGTACTTTGGACCAAGTGCTTACATTTTTTCCATTTATTCACCAATGTAAAAAACTAAGTTCTATTAGCTTTTTCATTTCATATTTGATCTCATGATTTTGTGTCAATATAACTTCAGCATACAGGAAGGCTCACACAAATAAAACAGCTAAGTCTGTGTGTTAACTGAAAGTATTTTAATGAGATGGAAAGAGGAAAATAATTAAAGTATGTTTCCTCACAAGGAAAAAAGTTGGAGCTACCACACAAACTGTGCACGTGCCAAGATACAGTAGATGGCTTTCTTCAACATTCATAATATGACAATTAGCCTTCAGAATCCTCAACATAAAGTCATCTAAAATTTAAAGGTACTTGAGAAATACCTTACAGTAATTTACATTTAACCTTCAAATGCCTGAATTTCAAAGGACTCAACTTCCCAATTATTCATGAACCATCTCTCTGATAAGGTCATAGTACTGTGATACTTTTTCATAGCAAATAAAATAACCATTTATTGCTTTTCTAGAACAAAACAGAAATTACTATGAAATCCATCTAAAGTACTCTTAATCTCACTACAAAACTAAAATTAATTTAGCATAAGACAAGTGCTATTTTTATCAACAGGAAGCAAGTTTCCACCTCCTGATAAAGGCAACCTACTAGAAAACATGGAAATTCATCTCCTTCCTTTATAGGACCTCACTTTCTTCTGTGATTATCAGCTAAACAATGAAATTACTATGTAATGATAATCATGCTATTCCCACCCCAGTCTGCCCCTTCCTAAATTCAATGTCTTGTTATATTTACATTAATTTTCCTTCAAAGGAAAAAAAGGGATGTTCTTAGCTCAATCAGATTTAACTAAGCCATGTTCCAACCCCTTCACTCAAAACTCCAATGGCTTCCCATTACTTCCAGGATCAAACATAAAATCCTTTATTTGGTTTTTAAAGCCTTTCACAAGTCAACAAGTAGGCAAGCACTTACTACATGATAAATGGGGTAAACCACATAGGGTACCAAATGCTGGTCTAAACGGGGGGGAAGGGAAGGTATTTGGTAAACTCCAGCCTGAGCGCCAAATCCAGTCATTTGTTTTTGTACTGCCACCAATTAAGAATGTTTTTTACATGTTTAAATACAATAAAACTTTATTTAAACATGTAAAAAACCATTCCTAGCTTGAGGGTTATATAAAAGCAGGCTAGGCTCCTGGCTATACTTTGCAGGCCCCTGGTCTAAACCAATGTAGTACAGGCCCATCTACACAAGTAGTGATACAGAATATGCTACTGTGGCATAAGAAATGAAGATTGGGGCAGCTCAGTGGTACAGTGGATAGAGCACCAGCCCTGGAGTCAGGAGGATTAGAATTCAAATTCAGCCTCAAACACTTACTAGCTGTGTGACCCTGGGCAAGAGGAAGGAAGGGAGGAATTATGGCTACACACAATACAGAAAAGTATATTAAGATTTTTTTGATCTGATGCAAAATGAAATAAGCAGAACCAGGAAAATAATCCAAACTGACTACAGCAACATAAATAAAAACCAACAAAAGGATAGAAACTGAATTTGCCATGAAATTACAATGACCAAATTAAATTATGACTTCTCTTGTCCCCCCAAAAAAAGGAATAAGAAAAGCTCATCTCTCTCTGTAGAGATGGCTAGGTATGTGTGTAGAATATTGCCTGAGTACAGACTATATCAATGTGTTCACTAGTTTTCCTGAAATTTTTTTCTTTTTTAATTCTTTGTTTATATGAAATGGCTCTTTGGGTAGGAAAGGGAGAAGTTATATTGGGAAAAATAGGTAACATAAAAATTATTTACTATTTCTCAAAACTGAGTTGTGGGAAAGAAAACAGGAATCTCATGATTTAACAGTTATGTGATATGGATAAAGCAGAATTAAACACATAAAACAAGTTTGGCGTGCAATACATTAATCTCAACAAGGCAGGATGGGTGGTGAAGTTTAAGAGGGAGACCAGAGTCAGAAAAGTCATAAGGAAAACAACCTTCTGATCATAAGGGATGACTAAAGAAAAAAATACTTTAAAAAGAGACACCAGGGTATATGCAAGGTGAAGAGAGAAGGGACATAAAGGGTAGTAAGAATATTTCAATTGTAAACTGGCAATGCCAACTTCCCACTCCCCAGTATTCCCTTCTTTTTAACTTTCTTATTACTGTCCAGGGCACCACCATCCGCCCAGTCACCCATGTTTCCAACTTAAGTGTTTTCCTCAACTTTTCATTCTCTTTCACCACCATGATCTAATCTGTTATCAAGGCTTCATAACATCTCTCCAATACACTCCCTTTTCTCCTCTGACACTGCCACTACCTTGGTCACTTCAGGCCTACTAGTTGGTCTCCCTGCCTCAACTTCTATCCTCACTCCAATTCATCTTCCACTTAGCTGAAAGTGATCTTCTTATAGGGCAAGTCTGGCCATGTCACGCCATGTCACCCTCTCCCTATATTCCATCAACTCTAATGGTGCCCTACCACCTCCAGGATGAAATATAAAACCCTCTGTTTGGCATTCAAAGCCCTTTATAACCTGCCCCAACACTAACCCCTTACAATCCAGTGACACTGGCCTTCTTCCATCAGGTGATCAGAGAAAAAAGAAAAGAACCTATATGTTATAAAATATTTATAGCAGCCCTCTTTATGATGGCAAAGAACTGGAAATTGAGGGGATACCCCTTCAATTAGGGAATGGCTAAATAAGTTATGATACAAAATTGTGACAGAATACTACTGTGCTATAAGAAACAATAAACAAGTTAATTTTAGAAAACCATAGAAGGGGGCAGCTAGGTGGCGCAGTGATAGAGCACCAGCCCTGAAGTCAGGAGGACCTGAGTTCAAATCCGACCTCAGACCAAAAACTTGACAGTTACTAGCTGTGTGACCCTGGGCAAGTCACTTAACCTCAATTGCCTAAAAATAAAAAATAAATAAATAAGAGAAAACCATGGAAAGATTTGCATGAAATAATGAAGAATGAAATGGGCAGAACCAAGAGAACACTGGATGCAGTAACAACAGTTCAAAGAATAACTGTGAACAACTAAGGTACTATGAGTATTATAAATACTCAAATCAACTACAAAGGACCCATGAAGATGTTATCCACCTCTGATAAATAGAACTATGCATAGTATGGGGGTGGGGGTGGGGGTGTGTGTGTGTGTGTGTGTGTGTGTGTGAGAGAGAGAGAGAGAGTGTTGGGAGGGAGGGGAAACTTAAAATGTAACCCCCCAAAATTTTTTTTTCAATTTTAAAAGCCTTTTATAACATGCCCTACCCTCCAGCCCCCCCTTACAATCCAGTGACACTGGTCTTCTTGACTTTTCCTAGAACAAGACACACATCTCCAGATTCTGGGCATTTTCACTGGAAGTCCCAAACCCCAAATGTTCTCCTTCTTTCATCTCCACAATCAAAACAACAGTCAAGATCCCTTACTTCAAGATTGTTATAATTCCATCTTTTCCAGGATGTCTTTCTTACCCCTCTCAATTCCAGTGCCTTTCCACTGTTGATTTCTCATTTATCCTGTATATAGTTGTTTGTACATAGTCATTTGTACTCTCCCATTCGGCTAAGAGCTGCTCCTTGAAATTGAAATCAGGGGCTGTCTTTTACCTTTATTTGAACCCCCATAACTTAGCACATTGCCTGGCACATAGTAGCTATTTAATGTTTACTGACTAGAAAGATTCCAAATAACTACAGAATTTACAACTATCTTGGGGGAGTCTTACCCCCAAGACATACCTAGGAGCTATAGGAAAACTATAAAGTACTCTTTACACAAATAATAAGAAAAATATTAAGTAGTTAATGCCAATTTAACAAAAATGGTAATATTTCCTAAATTTCCTAAATTAATTTACAGTGCCATACCAAACAATCAAAAGATTACAGAACAAGAAAAATAACAACATTTATCTGGAGGAAGAAAATGTCAAATTCAAGAGAAATAATTTCCAAAAGTGGGCAGTGAGGCCTAGCAGTACCAGATCTCTAACTTCACTATCCAAAAAAAAAAAATCATCAAAACAACTTGGTATTATTTAAAAGAAAGGTCACTCAGTAGAACAGATTTAGTACACAACATACAAAAGCAAACAAATTAAGGAGCCTAATGTTTGATAAAGCCAAAGATCCCAGCCCTAGGGTGAGGCCTTATACTATTTGACAAAAATACCTAGGAAAATCAGAAAGTCACTTGACAGAATTTAGATATAGACCAATATCTGACACCATAAGCTGCAAGTGGTAATACAACATAAAAGATGACATCATAAACAAAGTTAGAGGAGCAAGGAAGAGCTTATCTTTCAGATCGATGAATAGGGGAAGAGTCCAAGGGGAGAGGATCACAGAAGACAAGGTGGGGGTTGATTATTTTAAAGCTCTTGCACAAATAAAACTAAGGTATGTAAAACAAAAAGGAAACAGGTAACGGGAAAATCTGTACCAAAAGTTTCTCCAATAAAGGGTGTATATACAAGATATATAAGGAACTGATTGAAATTTATAAGAGCAAGAGCCATTCTCCCATATACAAAATGGTTGTAGGATGTAACAGTTTTGAAGGATGTTAATTCAAACTATCAACAATGGTCCAAATCATTAATAATTAGGAAAATGAAAATTAAAGCAACTGAGTTTTCACTTCAAGCCTGTCAGATTGGCAAAGCTGACAAAAAAGGAAAAGGACAATTGTCCTAGAGGCTACAAATAAGCATACAAATATATCATAGTTGCAACTAAGAACTGGTCTAGCATTCTAGAAAGCAATGAAACACAACTCATCTGCTCCCATGGGTTCTAATATCTCTGTAATATATGATTCCACAAAATGTACATCCAGTCCCTAGTCTCTGTCCTGAACTCTAATCTCATGTTACCAAGTGCCTTTGGACTTACCAAATTCTACAAGTTCAAAACAAGAAATCTTTCTTCCCACCCTATTCTCCTCCCAACTTTCTTTTCCACAAGGATCACCACTCCTGTCATTCTAGACTCCTCTCTCCCACTCACTACCAATCTGTTATAAAATCTGGTTTCTACCTTCATAACATCACACACACACACACACACACACACACACACACACACACACACACCCACACACACACCCTTTTCTCCCACTCAGCAGGCACTACTCTGGCCACTACCCTACTACATTATCTTTCAACTAAGCTATTGCAACAGCCTTCTGGGTTCTAACTGCCTTAAGCCTCTCCTCACTCCAATCCATTCTCCAATCATGTCATCCTATTTTTTAATAAATTCCAGTGATTCCCCTATTACCTCCACAATCAAATATAAAATGTTTTACTGGCATTTAAAGCCCTTCACATCCTGGACTCTTCTTCCCTTTCCAAGCTTCCTATACCTTACTCCTACTTAACTCTGTCTGTACTCTACCCTCTAGCTATAAAGACCTACTTGCCACCTTCCATCTCCTCCCTCCATGCCTTTTCAATAGCTCTCCCTCCATATTTAAATTGTTCTCCCTTCCTCACACTTAACACTTCTTGGCTTCCCCAAATCTCCATCAAGACTCAGCCCAAATCCCAACTTTCCCACAAGCGGACTTTACATTCTTCTCTCCACACCCTTCTCCCCAAGGGCTAGTCACTTTCCCCTAGAGATTACCTTCCATTTATATTTTATCTACTCAGTCTTGTATGTACTCAGTTATTTGTATGTTGTCTTTCACATTATGATGTAAGCCTAGACCTCAGGGACCTTGTTTTTGCATTTAAAAAAAAAAAAAAAGTACATCACTTAATACAGCACCTAGAACATAAATTAGCAAATGATTGTTGAATAACTAACTAGAACTAGGTTTCCAAATTCACTAAACTTTGCATATCCTTTGACCTAGCAACAGCACTACTTGGCCTACACCCCAAAGAAATCGAAGAGAAAAAGGACTCATACATATATAAAAACATGTAATTTAATATAATTGCACTATGGGAAATTATGAAAAAATGGACAGCATCAGAAAAAATTGGGAAAACTAATATGAACAAGGAGGAGTAAAGTGAGAAGAATCAGAGGAATAGTTCACACCACAATAATAATCTATGAAAATCAGAGGCCCTAAAATGAAACATGGTAACCCACCCTTCTCACAAGGCAGCAGATGGACCAAAGATACAAAATAAGGCATATAATTTTGGACATGATCAGAGTGGCAGTTTGCTTTGCCCGATTATACATGTTACAATGTTTTTTTTTTCTTTTTTGTCTTTTGTTTCATGGCAGAGAGAAAATAAATGCTTTAACTGAAAAAAATTTTCTGATTAAAAAAAAAAAATCAAGATGTTAAAGGCAAAAATAATTCATTCTGCATCCCTTAATTAACATTTAGGTCAATTTGCACCAGACATTCCCCTCCCCCCAAATGTGCTAGGTTTATGACAAAACAACTGTGCAATACAGCATGTATAAATAATTTCTCAAACAGCATCAATTAATTGCACCCAATTTTAAAAAAATATATATTTATAAGTGCTTGCCATGTACCAGACATGGCACTTTTTTCTAAGCACTTTTTTCAAATACTATCTCATTTGATTCCCACAACAACCCTGCAAAGTAGATGTTATTATTATCCCCTTTATACAGATAAAGGAAAATGAAGCATACAGAGATTGTGACTTGCCCAGGGTCACACAGCTAATAACAGTTAATTGAGAAAAGAATAAGACCCCAGGCCAAGCTTTCTACCCACTGTACCACCTATTTAGTTGCCTTAAGGAAAGGGGGGAAGTGAGGCAGTAAGGTAGCATAGTGGACAGAGCACTAGCACTGGAGTCAGGAGGACCTGAGTTCAAATCCAGCCTCAGAGACACATAACACTTACTAGTTTTGTGATTCTGGGCAAGTCACTTAACCCCAATTGCCTCACCAAAAAAAGGGGGGGGGGGGTTTTCACGTGGTTAAGAAATCTAATCCTCTTCCATTTTTCTCACCATACCTGTATCATACCCTCATCTCTACATTTTAAAAGTCATTCTTTCAAGACACAGGTCCAACTCTGGATCTTTATTTTTGCACTTACTTGATATCTCTCCTTCCACGAAACTTCCTTTATCACTTTGTCTCTCAAAGCAACTAACACCTTCTGATGTATATTATAGTTCATATTCCTATAATTTTGTTAAGGTTATCTTTTATCTTTGTACCCTCTCACCTGTCACTTTAAAAGACTGAAGAATAAAAGTTAATCTGTCTCCCCTACCACAAATACCCAACACAAAAGTCTCAGTATACATTTAAATATAATGTGATAGCACACCTTCATTTTTCCTAACAGCAATGAATTTTGGAAGCAGGAAATAAAGGGTCCAATGCCAGATGCCAGCAAAGTACACGCCTAGAAATAGGCACCAAAAACCTAATCCTCTGAAAGTGAAAATATAGCTTTTTGTGCAGACCTACCCACTCACTCAGCTTAGATAATGAGACAATAGACAGAACTAGAAAATTACCTGTAAAGATTAAAGGCCTATACAAAAAGCATTATTACCAAAAGCATACAGTGATGTCTCCTTTCCACTGACTATGCTAAAATCAGTCTTTTTCTTTTTTTTTTTTTAAAAGGCAATTGGGGTTAAGTGACTTGCCCAGGGTCACACAACTAGTAAGTGTCAAGTGTTTGGTCTGAGGCCAGATCTGAACTCAGCTGAGTTCTCCTGACTTCAGGGCTGGTGCTCTATCTACTGCGCCACCTAGCTGCCCCCAAAATGAGTCTTTTGCCAGTAAACTAGTCTCAATAGTGAGTCTTAATGAGATGGCTCAAATACTTAAATGGATTTGTTAAGTTCCCTCCTATGGTGAAGTTTAGAACCCTTCCATGTCTACTTCAGCCTCTGGGCCTCCAGTTAGCCACAGGGGATTCACAGAACAAGCCAGAGGGCCTTCCTCATGTTCTTCCTAATCTTTAAAGGGTAGTAGTGGAGCACTGTCTACCTGACATTACTCTCTCACATCATGTGACCTCATCTTTCTGTTATTTAATTCTTAGATGTCCCAAGAGTTCCTCATTGATTATATTGCATGTCCACCATGTGCCTTTTCATTACCCCTCTGCATTAATGCTCATCTTTCGTCCTTTGGAAGTTGTGGTGTTTCAGATTTTGCTTCCAGACACAACATCAGTAAGTGGCATTGAAAAGATGGGCTTTATTGTTTGGGGGAGGAAAGAGTCAGGAAAAATGCACAGCAATTTCCTGAAAACAATTTGGCTTCTGTCTTCCTCATTAACTCTAGGCCCAAAGACATAATACTGAAAACAAGATGTCCATTCAGTTGCGTGATGAAAACTAGACAACATTCTTCATCCATCTCATCTTTCCTAAAAGTGGATGGATAAGCTAAACTCCTTCCATTGATTACCAAAATCCATTCCAGGAGGTTCTGCAGTATGATGTAATCAGTACAATGTTGTCTGCTAACAGAAGCAACTAGAGGACCTACTGGTCCACTGGTAATCCCTCTTCTAACTAACCTCCCTGCTTTATACTCTAAGTCATGCCTATCAGGGTTATTCAACAAGATTATTTCCATTGTTACATCTTCCAAAATATCTTGAATGATTTAGATAGACAGATGGGAGATATCTTGTTATACAAAGTGATCCAAATACCTCACAGCCAAAGGCAGACACCTCTTAGTCAAGTAAGTATCCTCATTCCTATGGCAATGGCAAAGGGCAATGGCTCTACAGTAAGAAGACCTGGGTTCAAATCTCACCTCTGACCTAATATTAGGCAAGTCTCTTGATCTTCAAGGGCCCATTTTCCCATCTGTAAAATAAGGGGCTTAAACTAGATTGCCTCTAATGTTCTTCCCAGCTCTAGGTCT
The DNA here is from genome assembly GCF_900497805.2 of Vombatus ursinus. Classification (NCBI taxonomy): domain Eukaryota; kingdom Metazoa; phylum Chordata; class Mammalia; order Diprotodontia; family Vombatidae; genus Vombatus; species Vombatus ursinus. The sequence continues at coordinate 10,101,494 of NW_020954579.1, forward strand.
ATGATCCTATGATGGACTGATTCCCCAAGGTAAGACTGGCTAAGTATCTCTGCAGTGCTTAGGGTTATTACCAGAATGGCTAAGTTATGTGCCTATTAAATAATAATCAGAAGCAGCTGTGGTCTAGTGGATATACAGTTGGGCTCAGAGCCAAGAAGACCTGGGTTCAAGTCCCACTTCAGTCATATATTGCCTCCATGGCCTGATGCAAATCGCTTAATATCTCAGGGCTCTAGGCAACTGTCTAAGGAAGTACCCACATTCTCTGGTAGGAGGAATTTCCTCAGCTGGGATTCAATCCCTATCCCAATCATATACCAAGCCACTAAGATACGCAGTGGGAATATAAAGCTGGAAAAACTAGTCTCTGTCTTATTCCAAATCATTGGCATACAAAAATAAATACTGGTAATTAATACCCTCAAGGTTATTACAGTCTAATAAAGAAAAAGACACATACACAAATAACTATGTTACAAGGGAGATGAAGAGGAAAGGTCCACAGTGAGAAGTTGTCATTATCTCACATCTTACTATGGAAAACTGGATCAAAAATGACCAAAAATGAGATCTTTAACATTATAAGCTGGAAGACAGACCAAAAAAAAAATACATTTTACCAAGCTATCCAGCCTATCAAACACTATCAATCCTTCCAAGTACTCTAAAAACATCATCAAAATATTTTCTATCTCACTACAAATATCTAGCTAAACATAGAGAACTACATTTGATATTTCAAAGACTTAACCACAAACAGCAAGGCATCTCTTCAAGATACCTAAAAGCTTAAGATATTGCCTTAAATTTAGGGTACTGTAGCTAAAAGTACAATAACTAAAACAAAGATCAATCAGATTGGATATCCAAAGATTTTTTTTTAAACTTGCTAGTCAATAAATGGACTACAATAGATTCAAAGACTACAAACATGGGAGTAAGGGTTCACTATTCAACAAAAACAGCTAGGAAAACTAGAAAGCTAAGATGTAGCACACATCAGGTTTAGATCAAGATCTTACACCATCTATCACAAAAAGCTTACATGACATCAAATTGTATAAAAGGTCACATTATAAAGAAAGGTTGCACATGAATTAGAGAATGGCTAAACAAATTATGGTCTATCAATGTAAGGGGATAGTACTGTAGCACAAGAAATGACAAAACGAACAGTTCCAGAGAAACCTGAGAAAACTTGTATGACCTATAACACCGGGACTGGTTCAAGTAGAATCAAGAGAACAACTGATATAACAATACCGTAAAGAATTTTAGAAAATTAGTAAAACTGATAAATTCAAGGACCCCCTAAGGCTCCAGAGGACCAGCCATGAGGCACACCACCTACTGCCTTCTATCTTAAACTTCAAAGTATAAAATATAGTATTTTCATATATGGCAAATGTGTGGGTGTGTTGCTTGACTATTTTTACAAAGATTGCATTTTTCTGCGAAAGTAAAGAAAGATAGAGAGACTTCTCTTCCTTGATTTTGAAAATCCTTTTTGAGTTCTTCCATGGCCTGAGACCAATTCATACTTTTCTTGGAGGCTTTGGATGTAGGAAATTTGACTTTGTTGTCTTTTTCTGGTTATATGTTTTGATCTTCTTTGTCACCAAAATAAGATTCTATAGTCTGACTTTTTTCCCCTCTGTTTGCTCATGTTCTCAGCCAATTACCTGAGTTTTAAACTCTTTGTTAAGGTAGGTTCTGCTTCCAGTGTGGAGGGTGTACTGTCCCAAGCTTTAGGAATTCTGTGCAGCTATTTTCAGAGATATTTCTAGGCACCTGTAAGTTTTCATTTCTTCCAAAGTGGTATGATCTAAGGAGAGGTGTTTACTCCTCTCCTAGCCTGTGCTCTGGTCTGTGAGTGACCACAAGCACTCTTTTCTGCCCTGGAAATAAGAGGAGGGTTCCCTCTCCACTGCTGCCACAAGTTCTGCTATGTCAGTACTCCTCACCTCAGGACCACCACCCAGAACTGTGACCCAGATCCAGAACTGTGACCCAGATGCAAGCACAGGCAAAGCAAGAGAATCCTGCTTCAGCACCAGCAAAGAGATCCCTGCAATCCCCCTCTGATCAGCCGCCCAATCTCCTCACCATCTGTGAGCCAATGGCTCCAGAAGTGGCTGCTGCACCTGTGGCCGCATCACTGGGGCTGTTCTAGGGCCAGGGCTGGACCTCACTCCTCTCTCATCCAGGTCCAACAGACCTTTCCCACTGACCTTCTAAGTTGTCTTTGGTATTTGTGGGTTGGGGAGTCTGGAAACTGTCACAGCTCCTCTTGATTCAGTCCCCTGAGGCCTGCTCCAGGTTTGCTGAGCCTTGGTCTTTGCCTGCACAGCCCACTCTGAACGTCCCTCCTCTCCCAGCCTGGTGCAACAGACATTTTCCGTCAACCATTCAGGTTATCTTGGGCTAGAAATTTATTTCACTCTGTCTTTTTGTGGGTTCTGCTGTTCTAGAGTTTGTTTAGTCATTTTTTACAAGTATTTGGAGGGGTTTGGGGAAGACCTCAAGCAAGTCCCTGCTTTTACTCCGCCATCTTGGCTACTAAAGCATTTTTTTAATGTACAGAAGAGAAAAGAAATTCAGAAGGAAATAGATATGCTGGAAGGCTGGGAAGATAAAATGTTTAATTTATTATACCTTTTTTGTTTAAAGTAAACACTACAGAATAGATTCACAGTTTCACATAATCCTCTTCCTGTTTTACTTATATATCAAAATGTTCATTTTTCTGGTATCTGATAAATTCAGATAAAAAAAGACAATATTCTACCTTCATTGAACTTACATTCTGGCACTCATTATCATCAAATTCTGATTACTTCCTGTCATTTATCCTTTTCTTTACCATCTTTATTTATTCCTCTATATCATCATTCAGTAATACTCTCTCCACAAACATAAACAGTACAACATAGAGTCTATACAGAAACCCTTAACCTAACTACATATTCACCATGCCTCAGGAAAATATTACACTAGAAAAGGCTAATGAGTCATCAAAAGTCCTACTTTAAAAGCTATATGTAAGTCAGTTGGTTTCTTACAAAACATAAAAACCATCTCTCATTCTCGTAAATGATTAGCTTTTCTAAAATAAATTCGAGGATTCTATTTGCACATATATAGCTAAAAGTTCTGCAGATGGTGTTAATTTTTCTCTCTTAACTCACTTAATCTTATTCCCCTAAAATGTCCTAGGAAACAAAGGGAAGATGACCTAATATATCATGAGTTCTATATCAACCTCTGTTCCCTAGGGTAAGGGAAGGGCAGTGGAAGTTTCTTAGTGCTTGTGATTATGTGACTAACACTGCCTTTGACTTTGGTGCAATACATAGCTATGTTATGACTGTCTAAAACACATTTTCAAATCAGAGAATTTTTTTTTAAACCATTGGTGCTCATTCTCACACCAATTGTGAAAGTGAACCCAGAATTTTGCAGTTCCAAAAGTGAAAGTGAAATAATTTTTCATTAATCATCTACCCCATCCCCTTTCTTTCTCAATCTTAGCTAGCTAAATGAAAAATTATATATTTTTTTCCACGTTTTTTTAATGAGATGGGCACAACAGTTAATTGAAGAAAGTAAAAAGCATTTTCAAAAATGGTAGAACTTTGAAGTTAGGCTTGCAATTTTTTTTTTTACTGTTTTGAAAAGATAAATTAAGGCAAAAGTTCTTATTCTAGGCTCTATAAATTTTTTTTATCTTGATAAAATTATAAATGTTTTCTTCTGTAATCTCCGGGCTTTTTTTATTTTATGCATTTTAAAACATACTGAAAAGGGAATCCATGAGCTTCACTAGTCTGCCAGTGTGGTTCATATCTCAGAAAAATTAAGAACTTTTAAATTAAGGTTTAAGGGGGGAAGGATTCCATTTGTTTTTATTTTTTTCCCTTTGACACAATTTGTGCTTATTTTAGAAAAGGTTTTCTTCATAACAGCCTTGCAAGGTAGGTAATATGAGCATTATTACCACCTTTAACTATAGTAACTAGGTGGCAGAATGAATAGAGTGCCCAGTCTGGAGGTCAGTAAGACTCATCTTCTGAGTTCAAATCTGGCCTCAGACACTTACTAGCTGTGTGACCTTGAGAAAGTCACTTAACCTTGATTGCCTCAGTTTCCTCATCTGTAAAATAAGAGCTGGAGAAAGAAATAGCAAGCCACTCTATTATCTTTGCCAAGAAAACTCCAAATGGGGTCATGTAGAGTCAAACGAGACTGAAAACAAATAACTGGATCAAACAAACCCAGAGTTCAAATGACTTGCCAAAATTTACATAGCTTAATTTACATAGCTGGTAAGTGGTAAAATCCAGATTTTCTCCCTTTAAAACCAGTATTCTTTTTACTACATTATAATGATCTATTTCTGTTATGAAGCAAAAATACTACACTGAAAATTAAAGCAAATGGTTAATATCCTGAATTTCTAGTCTAGAGAATTTCCAATTTGTATACTGAATGAAATGTATTGGTTTCAGCCTATCAGTCTTGCTTGGTTTCCCTGTGTGTTAATCACTACCTGACACAAATGGAAATGAGAGAGACGGAGAGAGAACAAGTATAAATTTGCTAACAAACAAACTTTAGCCAGCAAGTAAAACTACAGGCATATACTCTACACTTATCACATATAATCTACTGCAACAGTACTTGTAACATTCGAATTTATTTGGCCAATGGGGGAATTCTTCCTAAATAAGTCTCTCAATTTCACTAGGACTCAAACTGATAGAATCATATGCATTTAGAATGACAAGAGAGCTTAGAATTCCTCAAGTCCAGTGATTTTCAATGCAAAGGTCAAGATCCCCAGGGAGACTACGACCTGACCTCAAGAGATATGTGATCAGCCAAGTTGGGGGAGAAAGATGGACCAAATCCCAATCTTCCCTGCAAGAACTTTAATGGGGGCTTACCTTCTTATTTTTTGAGTATGGCAGAATAACTATCACAAGATGAAGAGGCACGGGCTGGATCTGCATGGTGTTTTCATTATATTATCCTTCTCCAAAAACTCATACCTCTTCCAAACTCTCTATTACTGTATAAGGCTATTATCAACTCTTCAGTCACCCACATTTATAATCTTGATTATCATCTTCAACTCTTTCCCCTGCCCAACAACTACATATCTAATCACTTTTCAAATCTTGTTTCTAAAGTCCAAAATTCACCTTACCTCTACCTCATCCTTTTTTAATTTCTATGTTTTATAATGCACATAATTATTAGTACAAAAGCACAATAACTTACAAATAATTAAACATACACACATTGAAGACGCATACTCAAAATGTTATTACTAAAAGAAGTCTAGAGACCAATGCGCTAATCTAAATACTTTAAAGGGGGGAAAAAAACTAAAAACCTTAAACTAAAATCCCCCTTGAAGTTTAATTTGAGACCTTAAGAAGTGATCAAGGGCACATAATTTGTTAGAAACCATGAAGTAAGGCAAAGGCAGCACGATACAGTGGCAAAAGTAATGTGATCTGGGAAAATCATAACTTCTTTGATGATCAGTTTCCCAATCTATAAAATAAAGGGGATGGAGTAGATGATCCCTAAGGTTCTTTCTTGAAGAAGCAGCTAGATGACTCAGTGGGTCATCATTGAAGGCTCTAGGCCTTCAGTCAGGAAGGCCTAAGTTCATATCCAATCTCAGATACTTACTAACTGTGTGCCCCTGGGCAATTCACTTGGCCTCCATTTGCCTCTGTTTTCATTATTTGCAAAATGAGGATACTAATAGCACCTACCTCTCAAGATTGTTGTGAGGATCAAATGAGATAACATTTGAAAATATGCTTAGTACAATGCCTGGCATGTATGTTCCTTTTTGCCATCCTCCATTCCCCTTTTCCTCTGACAACTTAATCAGAAGCTCTTTCAACTATTCCTTGCTATCACTCCAACAGTAGTTAACAACCAACTCTCAAAACTAACACAGAATTAGGACATACTCTCAAATTAATCAGAATCTATCTAAACCAGATCTCTGAAATATGTTATTTCCCTAAAGTCCAGCAATCTAAAATATTTGCAAGTACCCAAATTCCTGAAAAATCCTGGAATTCCTACAGTTTGAGTCATTATCTCCTACAGCAATTTTGCCTCTACAGTCTACAAAATGAAAACTGATACTGTAAATTATTTTCCAGAGACAATCAAGACTGTCAAATAAGTATATCCTACATAAAAATCAATAAATAAGTATTTATCAATGACTTAGTATATGTGGCAGACACTTTTGCAAGGTAATAAGGATACAAGTTCAGGCAATGAAACAACCCCTAATCACCAGGGACACATAGGGGCAACAAGAACACACATAAATATATACAGTATTAATATAAGTGAATAAATATAACATATACCTAATAGTTAAACCCAAGGTAGTTTTGGAGGGAGGGCACTAGCACTTGAGGTTACCATGAATGGATTCGTATAGTTCGTCCACTTGAGGTATGGAGGATTGGGGCTATATGAAGCTGACTGGGGAAAGGAGGGACTGCAACACCAGGCATAAAGGATGGTCAGTGCAAAGTAGGCCAGTTTGGCTCAATCACAGAGTGAGGGGCATGGTATCATGTATAATAAAGCTGGAAAGATAGGTCCAGTGACAGGTTATGAACAGTTTTAAAAGCTAATCCTAGAGACAACGGAGAGCCACTGAAATCTGTGGAGTAAGGGAACTACATGGTCAGATCCACACTTAAGGAAAATTACTTTGGCAGCAGTGGGTAGGATGGAAAGGAGTAGAGGCTTGAGGCAAGGAGACCAATTAGAAGATCACTGCAATAATCTAGACAAGTAGAAATAACTACAAATAAGGTGTAAGCTGAGGAGTCAGATTCAAGAGAAGTTTTTAACAGTAGAAAAGAAGACATTTGGCAAACAACCAGATATGTGAGGTGAGGGAGAGTCTGGTATTGAGGATAATGATGAGATTATGAACCACAGACATCTGAAGGAATGTAATGTCCTCAACAGAAATAGGAAAGTTTTTAAGAGAGAGTTTTGAGGGAAAGAGAACAAGCTTAATTTTGAACACGCTGAATTTTAAGATTTCTCCAAGACACTGATTTTTAAAATGTCCAGTTAGGGACTGAAGTTTAGGAGAGAGATCAGGGCTGAATATGTAGGCTTGAAAGTTATCTGCATAAAAATATGGGAAAGTCAAGGGCAAAGAAGGTTAGTTTGGCCAATACAAAGAGGGTAATATCTAATGAGGCTGGAAAAAATAGGTTGGTGCCAAACTCTGTAGGGTTTTAAAGCTAAACATAGGTGTTTAGTTTTGATCCCAGAGGCAATAAGGCATCACTGAAGTTGGAGGGGAAGGAGAGAGAATGGTCAAGTCTGGCTTAAGGAAAATTATTTAAAGGAGCTAATGAGGATCATAGACTGGGGTAAAATTCTTAACGAGGGGTCTATGGAAACAAAGGGTACATAGATTTTAGGGACTCCATACACTTAGATTGGGGTGATCCTTCTTTATTTTCACTAACCTCCAAATCAGGCCTGCAAGTAATGCAGGCCTGCTCTAAATGAAATTTAACATTTCTTCAATTTTGAATATAAAAGCAACTAACATTATTCTATAAACAGGTCCATAGGCTTCAGGTTGCCAATAGGGCAGAGTCCATAACTGGGAAAGAGTAGTATCAAAAAAAGTCAGAGAGAAGTAAAGAATCCAGGAGGAGAGGCAGTCAACATGTCAAATGCAGCAAGATAGGTGAAGGATCAGGAGTGAAAAAGAGACCACCAGATTTGGCAGTTATAAAATCATTGGCAACTTTGGAAAGAGCAATTTTGGCTGAGTGATGAAATAGGAAGCCAGGTTGCAAGTTTTTGAAGAGTGAGGGAAGAGAAAATGGAGGCAGCAAGTCCAGACAGCTCTTTTGAATACTCTGGATGAGAAAGGCAGGAGAGGTATAGGACAATAGCACAACAAGATGGTAGGCTCTAGTAAAGGTATTTTAAGGACATGGTTCTAGGCACTGAGGAAGGAACCAGCTGATGGGGAGGGGAAAAATAACTAAGAAGGGGATGACAAAGAATGCAATCTGCTAAAGACAGAAAGGGATGCGATCAATTACTTATGCAGTTTGACAAGGAGGGCCACATCTTCATTAAAAACTGGTGGAATGGAGGAGAAAGTAGAAGATGATATCACAGTGATAGGTAGAAAATACATGAAAATTATTTAAGGAAGATTTTTTATTAATAAATTAAAATAAAAAATATTTTCTTAAAGCTCAATTGGTCTCAAATTTCAATGAAGCATAGCATCCTATATCTACATTTTCATTTAGATATTTACTATAGATTTATTGATCATAAACCTTCTAGATCTTGGGTCCAAAAAGTCTGCTAAAGGTTAACCCTCAAATTGACTTTGATTTAAGTTACCACAAAATTTGTTGCATCAAATATCCAAATAACAGCCTTCTAAAGCAGTCTCAAATTGCTCCTTGCAGTTTACCACCATAGACTAGATTTGTGTTCTCTCTTCTATCTTCTCCACTGTCAGTGAATGCTATTATTCCTTCTCTAACCCCTTATTCCTCCAAATTAAGGACTTTTTTTCAAGGCTTTACAGGTACCACAGGCAGAGTAATCCTTTTCTTCCAATTACAGTTCAGAGGAGTAATCCCTAGCTGCGAGTGCCTGTCCCAAGAAATTTTACTGGTAAGTAGCACAAACTATATTTCTAAAGCATACTCTATGGTTTAGTGGAGATAGCAAACAGTAGTCAGGAAGATTGGGGGGTGGGGGGGTTTCCAATTCCTACCTCTAGCTAGTTCTGGCTGGGTGACTGGCAAGCCACTTAACCTTTCAGGGCCCCAGGAAACTCATTAAGACAAGTTTCAAAGTAGTTGCTGATATGAATAAATAAGAGTTTTCTCACTAGGGAATTCCCAACATACATGAAATCCCAGGTACTGATTCAAAAAGAGGCATAGACTGCTCAGAAACATCTCATTTTCTTTTCAAGGAAAGCACCAAACCCATCAATTACAAAAGACATATAAATGTGTATGTCATCATCTCTGGCATGTCTAAGAAAAGTAAGGTACACAGCCTCACTTCTGAAATGAATTCAAATTCATACTCAAATCTACACAGTGTAAAAATAGTATAAGAATTAATGACTTTACATCCTGTACATTCCAGGTTTGACTTTTTAAGTAAGTCATCTAATAAGCATTAAGTACCTACCATCTGCCAGTCACCATGCAAAGTGCTGGAGAGATATCAAAGCAAGCAAAAGACAGGCCCTGCCCTCAAGAAGCTCACAATCTAATGACTTCTGTATCTGCTAGCCTGTAGATTCTCAAAACAAAATTCTAACCTAAGTCTTATTAAATGACTTCTCAAATTTAACAGTAAACATCACCATGACCAATTCAACTTGCTTAATTGCTAATCACATCAAAATTAATTTTAATGAATAAAATGTAATTTTTCGGTCACTCTAAATCTCTTTTGAAATACTAATGAGTGCTTAACTTAAAAAAAAAGAAAAAAAAAAAGGAAAGCTTCTCTGACATAAGATGTGATTTTCCTATAGCCACAAAGAAGTTTCCCTATTTCCTACATTAAGCAGGAAAAAGGCCCCAAAGTATTTAAGTGCTTATTCCTGCAAAGAGAAACTAGGGATTAAGACCCCAAAAGTTACTTAATTTCCCAAACCGACATTACAAAGTAACAACAAACTACACTTAGCTACTGTGCTTTGTCAACTGCTTTCCTTCCAATTAGCCTATCAATTTATTTAAGTACTGACTCCATTTTATAGATGAGAAAAATTGAGTTCAGAGAAGTTAAGCAACTTACTATCGTTCAAATCAACAAACATTTTGTAACGCATTTATAAATAGACAATGTTAGGCATTGACAATATTAAACTACAACATGACCCACTCCCCACCTTGGAGAAGTTCACACTAGGGGAAAAGGGAAAGGAAAGGAGTTATGATGAGTACATAAATAAGTATAATACAAAGAAAGTTGTGATGGTGATTTGAAAATAAAAAATTTAAATACAGTGATTAAGAGGAAAATGTAACCAAAGGAAAGGCTAAGTGGAGGGACCCAGAGGCTTACATGGACAAGATGGTAACTGAGCCCAAAAATTAGATGATAGTTCAATTTGGCTGGAAGAGAATACATAAAGGAGAATAATGTGAAACTGGAAATGGGACATCTCAGTATGGAAGGACTTAAATTCAACCCTGAGCAGTTTGTAGTTTATTGTCTAAGCAACAAGGAACCATTAAAGAATTGAGCAGTGAGTGACATTATCAGAACTCTATGCTAGGTGTATTTCAGCAATTGTGATGATTTGAACAGGGGTGAGTCTAGAGTAGTATCCCAATAGGGAAGATACAGGTCATAAAGACCTGAACTACAGTGGAAGAAGAGAACAAAGGCATAAAATTTTCTGGAGACAGAATCAACAGAATTTGGCAACTGACCAGATGGATACAAGGGATAGAGGGTTAAAGTCAAAATTAATGCCCAAGTTTCAAGCCAGGAAAAATGGAAGAAATGTTAAGAGATCATAGATGTAGAGCAGGAAGGATATCAAGTCCAACTCTCTCACTTCACAGATAAGAAAACTGCTCAGAGAGGATAAATAACTTGATTGTGGTTCACAGAAATGCCTTCAACAGAAATAGGAAAGTTGTTGGTTTGGTTTACATTTGAGGTTTGTATGGTTTTTTTGGGGGGATGGGGGTAGAAAACTGAGATTAGGCATGTTTGAGGGACCAACAGATAAAGATTTCTAAGAACTGGAAATACAGAGCTGAAGTTTAAAGGACAGAAAAAAGATGGATTTCTAAGTCATCTCTTCAGGTAATTGAATCCATGGAAATAGATAAGATTACCAAAGGAAAAAGTATAGAGAATATGGAACAAAGTCTTGTTCACATTCCTAATCTTGCCATCATTCACAACTATTTGAGTTTCACGTTCATAAAATCAAAAATCCCTTAATTTGATTGCAACCTTTTATCTTTCCAATTTCCCTATATAGTATGACTCCTATGTTCTTTATCCTCACCATCAGTGCTTCATTCACCATTTCCTCTACCCCTTGATTCTTTCCCCGGTCATCACTCCTATACTGGCTACACTGTTCTCCTTTTCCAACCTGAAACCTTTAGTAAATCAATCAGTTCGGGGGCAGCTAGGTGGCACAGTGGATAGAACACTGGACCTAGAGTCAGGAAGACCTGAGTTCAAATCCGGCCTCAGACACATAACACTTACTAGCTACATGACTCAGTCAATCTCTTAATCCCAATTGCCCCACCAAAAAAAAAAAAAAAAAAACAGTTCGACTTTAAATCATCCTCTACAATTTGATCCCTTGCCCCCTTGTCCTTCTGTTACCACTGTGTACCCCTGTTGTTCCTCTGCATTTTTCTTTGAGGCTTTGCTTGCAGATATTTTCAAGTCATTACCTTCTTCTGAGTTTATGTCTTGAGCTTCCCTGTCAACATGGGAGCTTTTTACGGTCAGGCTCTATTTTTGTTGTTTGCTCATTCTTCCAGTCTATTTCTTGACTGAGGACTTTATGTTAGGGTTGGGCTCCGTGCACCTGTGGAGGGATGGCTGGCCATTCATGACTGTATGGCCAGTCTTTTATGCCTTTCTTCTACTTTCACAGCTTGGTCTGGGGGTCTGCAAGTTCTGGTGCTTCTTATGACATATAATCCAAGGAGAGGTCTAGTCACCGACTTTCTGCGCTGTGCTCTGGTCCTTACACTTAGAGGGTCCCTGTTCTCTCTTGACTGTTCCTCTCTGCCCAGAAACTGGCACCCAGAACTAGGTAATTGGCAACTGTGCTGCCAAACTATACCCAATGCTGCACTAGAACTAGAAGCCCTAGGATCTTTTTCTGACCAGATATGAAGTTTTCTTACCATCCCTGGGTACTGCTCCCCATTGCTGCTGCCTCCCCACTGCCCAAAATTGATGTCAACTTCCACCACACGACACTCTCAGCCAGTCCCAATCTCAGCGTCCTCAGACCTCTCTTTTTGTCTTGCCAAGTTCTCCTGGGCTGGAAAACTGACTCACTGTGACTTTTTGTTGGCTTTCCCGCTCAGAATTTGGTATGGTGTTTTTCATGGTTGTTTTGTACAAGCTTGGGGAGAAGAATTTGGCACTTGTCACCTTTCACCCTGCCATCTTGACCTCACCTCCCACCACTCTGTTCCTATTCATATGCTGCCTAACAGAGCTGAAGGAAAACACCTCAACTGTGCCCTCCTTGTCTTTGGAAGTAAGTGAAAGAATAATCACTAAAACTGAGATTTCTACCTTAAATTCTTATCAGATAGGGGATCCCATAATTGTAAAAAAGGTATGCAGATCTTCACATCACATGCAAAGATATCACTTGGACTAAGAACCAAAAGTTTCAATCTAGCCCCAGTTCTTCTATACGCCATAACATGGTACAAATCACAATCTCTACGGGCCTCTCATGTGAAATAAAGTTACCACAACCTGCCTGCCCATGAGCAGGTAGAAAAGGTCAAGTGTACTCTAGTGGAAACTCTAAAGTGTGAGGCCTTAACATTTAGCAGCTGTGCAGCCAGCTTCAGACAAATCATTTAACCTCTCTGGGCCTCAGTTTCCTCATTCTTTTAAAATTTTCTTTGAAAGGGAAAAATACAATCCTGGTAGTAGAGGTTCAGATGAGATGATAAATATTAAATGGCAACATAATCATAAACCATTATAAAAATATTATCAACAAATGAATATCTGTAATATGTGGATGATATCATGACCACAATATCTGTGTAAGCTTTAGTGTTTAGTTGGCATTTACATGCATTATATAATTTTTTCATTATAAAATATAACCCTGTGGTAAAAGTAAAGGTCATATTTTTACTAATAGCAAACTGAGGTTTAGAGAGGTTTCTTGAGTGCTCGTTGGAAACCTAAATGATATTCCTAAATTTCAGGTCTGACCATGTCACATCCTGCTCTCACTCAAGAGGCTGCCTTGAGGATCAAATATCAATTCCTCCCTTTGGCAGTTAAAGCCCTTCACCATCTGGCTTCAACATGCCTTTCTAGTTTCACTCAATCCATCCATACAAATTAGCTCTCTTGCTGGTCCTCACACACTACATTCCATCTCCAGTCTCCATTCCTTTACAGACACTGTTCTTCCTGCTTTCCCCCCATGGCTGGAATCAATCTATAGTTCTAAGCTTAGTCCAAAAAACCACCTTTACACAAGTGAGGCCTACCCAGCCCCCACCAGTCTCTAAAGCTTTCCTTCCAAGTTACTTCAGCTTTGTTTTTTGTTTAGTAACATATGTAGATATTGTCTTAGAACAGTTTGGCTTTTGTTTTTGTAACTCCACACCTAGCATAGTACAAGACACATTGTAGGCACTTTAAAAAAATGCTTGTTACTTGAAAAAATACCTTGTGTTTCCCTCCCTTAACTTCTATTTTCCCAGTTCCTTTCTCTAAAAAAGAGTTTAAATGGATAGGTTTTCACTCTCCACTCACTGAAATCTAAGTTTTGCATGCTTAATGTTCTCTTGACACTGTACATACCTATTTTCCCAAGCTACAGGGATTTGGAAAGAAAGGTTGGTTTTGATGCTTTGACAAAGTTCTCACCATCAATGAAAAGTCAAAGAAGTCAAAGCCTTGGTCCATCAGTCAACAAGTTATTTATGGATACACAGAAAGGCAAAATACATTCCCTATCCTCAAGAAACATACAATCTAATGGAGAAAACAAATTTAAATAAATAGTTACATACAAAATATATACAGTGTAGATGAAAGAAATCTGAAAGAAGAAAGGTTCCCCCCAGAAAGTGCATATAAGTCTTGATCCAAGTCATGAAGGAAACTAAGTAAACTAAGAGGTGGAGGTGAGTTAGAGAATCAAATTCAAGAAATTGCAAATAGGTCAATACAACTGGATCCTAAGAGAATGTGAAGAGGCACAAAGGTATAAAGGCGCCAGGTTACGAAAAGCTTCAAATGCCAATCAAAGGACATTATACCTTATCTTTAATCCTGCAGTAATAGGAATCCACTAAAGCTCACTAAGCAAAGAGGTGACATGATCAGACCTACATTTTAGAACAATCACCTTGGCAGCTAAGTGGAAAGTGGACAGTTTCTCAAAACAGTCAGCAGTCATTAAAACCATCATTTTCTGAAATATTCAAAAGAATGAATAAAAGCCCTAATTATTAAATGACATAAAGTCACAGAAAACTAATCTACCAATAACCAAAATGGAGATATCATAGCTGGTAACTGTAAAAGCTAGGACTTGAACCCAGGTTCTTTGATTTCACATCCAAGACTTTTTCCAAGCAAGTCACATAAATGTATTTTACCTAACCCTGGAGATCAAAACGCACAAGGTGGTTTAAAAACAGTGATTTTTTGTTTTACTAAGGAAGAGACAAATACTTCAATACTGGAGTTGGTTTTAATTTAAAATATTCATTTTTTTTTACCCAATTTTACTCAAAGACATTTACATTTTAAATGTTCCTAATACATCAGAAATTTGAGATAAAATACTATGGGATTCTGGAATATCAGAAAAGGAATCAGAAATAATAAAATAGAACAAGACAAGAAACTTCCAAATTGCATAATCCTGAGTTTCCTAGCCAACCCACCCTCCAGAACACTTCCTAAAGCTATTAAGAAATAACTAGGAGGAGCAGCTAGGTGGTGAAGCGGATAGAGCACCAGCCCCAAAGTCAGGAGGACCAAGTTCAAATCCGGCCTCAGACCAAACAACTGACACTTGCTGTGAGACCTTGGGCAAGTCACTTAACCCCGATTGCCTCACCAAAAAAAAAAAAAAAAAAAAAAATGAAGTAGGGGGGAACTAGGTGGCATGGTGGATACAGCACTGGCTCTGGAGTCAGGGAGACCTGAGTTCAAATCCAGCCCTAGACACTTACTAGCTAGCTGTGTGACCCTGGGCAAGTCACTTAACCCCCACTGCCTCCAAAATAAAACACACACACACACATACAATGAACTAGAGTTAGCCTTAAAGATCATTTAAGAACCACACCCTCTCCCCACAACACAGCATAAATTTCCAAAGTCAAATAAACTTCACCCAAGCCAGCCAACAATATTATTATCTCACTACTTAATCTCCAAGTTTTAAAGGCAACACAGTTAATAAGCTATAACGGTCAACAAAATTAATCAAGCTAATATAGAACTGATAGTGCAAAATGAATCCTTTATTATATGGTTTGGGCACTACATTTCCACTATAAAACCTTCTCAGATACTTATCACAAAGACTAAAGAAAATCTATTCACAAACAGTCAAAAATGAGTGATCACTTAAAAATTTAAGTGACAACTAATATAATACTAATCATCACATTTGTTAGGGGGCAGAAAGGAAAAACAAAACTTCCTGATTATTTTGGTAAATTAGTTATTTATTTCTTTAGTCCCTCAATATGTCAATGGAGGTTAATTAACACTATACTGTGAACAGGTAATAGGGGAAATTACTCCTGATAATATGGATGCATTCAAGATGTATTCTTAAAATACCAAGGATAAGGTCAGGAACACAATTTGTCTTCTTGACTTGTGCGTCATTAACTTAAGGGAAAAAAAAGAAAAAGCTAAGCCAATAACTGCAGAATGATGAATCTAGTAGTCAACAAAACACTATAACCTACAACAATCAGATTCAAAACTTTTTAAGATTATATCCTTTTAAAGGCCTCTTTACTCACTGATTTGCTGGAATCGAAGAAGATTTATATGGATACAGAAAATAATGAGAGCCAATATCAACTGTCTTCTAAAAATTCATAAAAGGTAACCCAATCTTTGCTAATTTGTTTTCTTCCTATAAGACCTCACAGGGAACAACACTAGTAATAGGTTTGACTACATGTTTCTTTTCTTCAATAAGAAAAAAAAAAAGCAAGCAAAAAGAAGTTACATTTTCTGCCATGTCACCTGTATGCATCCTGGATAAAAAGAGGAGATTTGAAAAGCGGGCAAGTGAAAACTTCCCCTACAATGACATTATATCCAATTTTTCTGGCACATACATGGATTCAAATTTTTCAGCTAATTTTGCATGTTTATTCCATATATCCAAGAATGCAATAATCATTTTTAAGCAGTCTGTGAAAAACTGAGAAATTATTTAACTGAATTCTATCAAATAGGCAATATACTATAGCTAAAGCAAGAAGCTCAGAAATCTAGTCCTCGCTACAGGAAACTTTATGACCTTTCCCTTTTGGTGTCTTCGTACTATAAGATTTCAATATTCATGTTCATGTAGCCTCAAATACCCTAACCTAAAAGTTCCTCCATCTGCTCACATCCTATAGCCTATCCTAACTCTCTACCTTTTGCCTCATTTCTTCTTTCAAAAGTGGAGTAAAATGAAGTTTCAAACAGAAACACATCATTTTAGAATTCAGCAAAACACTATCACAACCTTTCCAGAAATAGCGTATTTCACAAATAAGTACACATATATATATAAACTCCCTAAAGCTACTTATGTGTTCTAAATTAAGGTCAAGATAATGGAATCTAGGCATTGCAAAAAAAGTACAAAACAATTTATTCACACTGAATCCTATCATTTCTTAAAGTGTCAAGTTTAGTTAATACTCACAGTGGCACATGGCGTTGCTCTGTATCTGCCTTGGCCAGTTCTTCCTCCTCGATGTCAGACTCCCCTCCTGAGCTACTGTCAGTGACATCTGAATCAAAGGCCTGTTCACTGGACTTCAGGTTAGCTGTGCTACTAGCTGTAAATTTCTCCAATTCTTCTGAGATAGAATCACTTTTCAGAAAACTACTAAGTCCTTCTGAAGTAGCAGTCTCACTGGCAGCTTTCCGAAGGGCAGCTTCAGCCTTCCGGGTCAGCATTAACTGGCTACGGTGCCTCAAGGATTCCAAGCTTGGCAGTTTGCTTAGAGTTTTCTCCAAGAACCCACCTAGCTGGTGCTGTATATGCCTCTCTACCTGTTTGGCCTGCACCACCTGTAAGCGCTTCTGCAGCCTCCGGGCACGACTCTCAATGTCTGCCTGCCGCCGCAATAATGCTGTTGTCCTCATATCAGAATCTAGACAACTAAAAAGGCTACAAGGCAGGGGAGATTTCTGCCCCTGTGTCTTGCTACCCCCCAAATTGGAGTTGGAATCTGTGTCAGGTGATAACCTACACTCTCCACTGCCCCCCTGAAGTGCCAGCTGTTCCGTGGAATTTACGGAAGATTTGTTTGCAGTGCCATTATTGCTAAACATGTGCTCAACATCAAGGTTTCTATGTGGAAGAGTTGTATTGGTCAAACCCACCTTCAAATCCCCAGATTCAGAACCTCGAACTTCAACACCCTGGAGAGCAGACAAAGAGAGAGCACATTTTCCCCCATTGAGAGAACTGGAATTATCGTGGTCAGGATTTGCACTTTTAGTCAATTTCTTGGCCAACCCATTTACAGGTGCTTGTGGCAGAGTTGGCTGGCCACTTGAACTCATGGTTTTTATATTCTCTAAGGAAAACTCCAGAACTGGCTGTCTCCCCAACAGCTCAGCTCGGAGTTCAAAAGACTGAGATAAGAGAGGATGAGATTTAAGGACTGTTTGCTTGCTGAAGACTCCTTGCAACTTCAAAGATTCTTTTGAAGGAACAGATGCTACATCTGAGCAGAGATAAGATGCCACCAATGGCTGTAGCTTTCCCAAATCTTCCTTGGTAGGGTTGTTTCGGAAGTCTAAACTGGAATCTTCTGCTGCAATGGCTTTCCTTTTGGTTCCGTTGGCAGCAATAAGGATATTGGTGTTGCCGTTGTTCTCGGCACTGCCAGGAGACAAGGTGGAGGATGGGGGAGCCAGTTTGAACCGGATATGGTGAGCTTCAGCTGCTGCATCAGTGAGAGCGGGCGCCATCGCAGCCATTCAGCACAGAGAGACAGGGAGTCCAGCCTCTCCTGTTGTTGAGGCCAGCTCCACGGCCCCTTACTATGTAGCCAGATGATAGTCTAAGAGAAAAAATGAAGAACAGTTAGTAAATGCATAAAAGGAAAAAATAATACGTGAAACAGTTTCATAATAGAACAGATTGAAGAGGCCTTGAAATGATCTAATTTAATCTGGTTTATTCCTCTGCTCCTGCTTAAGGGTAAAAATAGAATATTCCAGACATAGGTAATTTTACTTGATTTGATTACAATCCCTTTTTTAAAAATTACCCTCCTCTAACTGCCTCCTCTTCCTTTGTGTGTATGGGTTAAGGCACAGAATATCACACACACTGTTAAAGTGATGGCCAAATTCAGCTTTACGACTTCAATGTAGGGCAGCCAGGTGGCACGGTGGATAGAGCTCCAGCTTGAAGTCAGGAGGACCTGAATTCAAATCCGGCCTCAGACACTTGATACTAGCTGTGTGACCCTGAGCAAGTCACTTAACCCCAATGGCCTCACCAAAAAAAAATAGTAATAATAATAATGACTTCAATGTGGTGCTTCCAACACTGAACCTTTTTTTCTACTAGCCACCCATCTACCAGATACTGGTCAGCAAAATCTGTATTAAAAAGTCACTCTTTCCTACCTCCCAGTTATATTCATTCTCTCTCTCTCTCTCTCTCACTCACACACACACACACACACACACACACACACACACACACAGACCCCTACTGCTTAGAGAATCAGCCTATTCCCAAAAAATAGCCAGGGGCCAAATGTTAAGTATAAATGTAATGTGTTAGGACATACATTAGAATTTTTAAATGAAAGGCTCTACTTATAAAATAAATCCACAGAAAAATTACTCTTAGTCTACTACTGTTGAGTGTCCTAAAACTAACAAATTTTTCCATAAATATCAAAACAATCATACTTTATCATCTATCACATCAACAGAAACCCTACAACAGAGCTGATAAAATTACTTTATTTAATTTTGTTAAGATTTACAATAACATTAATGTTAAGAGATGTCAACTGCTATGAATTACAGTGATATACAACTAGCATTCAAATAAGACAAGATTACAATCTATCTATTTGGGGTAGAATCAACTGTTAAGAGCAGACAGGGGTAAGGGATTCTCACTCAAAAGATTATCACTAACTGAAGCAAACACAATCATTTATTAAATTTTAAAGATAATAAAAATTCATGAACAGGGAACAAACTGAAGATGTATCCATTTAATAAGATAAGGAGGGCTTTCAGTATTTCCAATGGAACACAACGCCCCCAAAAACCTGTTATTGAAAACGGACTTCATTTAAAGATAGTGTGTTCACACAAATGTTCTGTTTTTACATATAAAAACATCAGAATCGACTTATTTCAAAAACTCTCCAAACTGTTAGAATTATTCAAGGTACAAAAATGAAATTCCAAATTGGGGAATACATGTTTAAGTATGTGACGACCTACCTCTAACTCTTACCATACATATTCTTTTCACTGAACTTCACAATTTAAATAACTTTTTTTTTTTTTAGCTGAGAAGGCTGGACAAAAAAATGAAATCATCAATTCCACCCCCAGAATTTGAAGTCAAAGTCACAGAACCACAGAATCATGGCTTTAAAGCTAAAAATAGCCATCTCATAAGTGGGATGCAAATGACAATCCACTGAAGTATAAGGAACAAAATATTTTAATTTATATACAAATTGACACTGGCACTCTCACTGGGCCTATGTCTCACCTAAAGGGACCCTGAGAGAAGTATCACAACTCATACAGACTGTTGATGGTTGTGCCTTCACTTTTCAGTTCACTTTCAAAATATTGTAACCAACTGCAGTTTCTAAGTGCCTAATTAAATGGATCTATGCATATTATTTAGTTTTAACTACATTCACAAAGTGCCTTAAAATAGATCCTGTAAAGAAACTATGGATTAAACACTAATAACGTAAGAGCTTAACACCAATAATAAAAATAACAATATTGTCTAAAGTAGTTTATCATTTCAGTTCCATACCCAATTACTAAAATATTACAGAACTAGAAAAACTAAAATTCAGCTGGAGGAAAAAGTCAAAAATCTCATGGAAAACAATGAAATAAAGTAGGCAGGAAGGGAGTGTGGTCATAGCCAATCTCAAACTACACTACAAAGGGGTGATAATCCAAAAATTTAGTACTGGTTAAAAAACAGAAAAGTTGAATGGAATAGATTAAGTATACCAACCTCAGAAGTAATCAATAATAGTAGCATAGTGTTTGATAAACCCACGGACTCCCAATTTGACAAAAACTACTGGGAGTCATTGGACAAAAGGAGTCATTTGACAAAAACTACTGGGAAAACAGAAAAGCAGTCTGACACAAATTAGGTTTACACCAGTATCTCATACCATAGACGATAGTAAGTTCCAAATGAATATATGGTCTGGATGGTGGATATAGAGTGCCAGGCTTGGTGTCAGAAAATCTAAAGTTCTAATCTGGCCTCAGACACTTACTAGCTGTGTGACACTGGTAAAGTCAACTAACCTCTTTCTTCCTCAGTTTCCTCAACTGTAAAATGAGGATAATAATAGCACTTACTTCCCAGGGTTGTTGTGAAGACCAAAATCTCTGAGTTCTAAGCTGGCTTCAGACATATAACAAGCAAATGACTTAACCTCTGTTTACCTCAGTTTCCTCAACTATAAAATAGAAATAATAATGGCATCTACTTCCAAAATCTGTAAGATCAAAAGCGATAACAGTATTATAAAGTGCTTAGCACAGTGCCTGGTACACCATAAACTCTATGTAAATGTCAGCTATTATTAGTACTATTACTACATAAAATGTTACACCACAAACAAATTAAGAAATATCTTTTATAGACAGGGAAGAGTTTTCAACCAAACAAGGGATAGAAAGGATCTCAGGAGATAACAGACAATTAGGATTACATAAAACTAAAACATTTTTGCACAAGCAAAATCAATGCACTTGAGAATTTTAAAAGAAACCATTAACTGGGTAATAACCCAGAGCAGAAAACGCTGATAAAGGTTTGATATCCAAGAAATATAAGGAAGTGGTACAAAATTTTAAGAACAAGAATTACTCTACAACAGATAAACAGTTAAAGGATACACACAGTTCTCAAAAAAAAAAAATTTAATCAATGTCCATATGAAAAAAATGCTACAAATCATATAAAAGAAATAAAAATTAAAACATCAGATTTGACCAAGGTAACAAAAAAAGAAAACTGCAATTGTTAGAGGGTCTATGGCAAGACAGACATATTAATGTTGGTAGAGCTATGAATTTAGCCCATACATCCTGGAAAGCAGCTAGAATTAAAACAACAAAAAAGCTGGTAAACTGTACACATATTTTTACCCACAAATGCCACAATGATGTATCTACCCCCTAAAAAAAAGCAAAGAGAAAAAGGACTGAAATGCACAAAAATATACACAGTAGTACTTTTTATTGTAGCCAAGAACTAGAAGCAAAATGGATGCCCATCAACTGGGCAACAGGCAAACAATTAGGATATAAGTCTATAATTTTATTTTGCAGTAAGAAATTGTGAAAATGATGGATTTTGAGAAACCTGGTAAGACTAGTAGGAACTAATGCAGACTGAAGTTAGCAGAATCAGAAAACAACTTCTACGACTACTACAAAGATTTAACAACTTTTATCAAATTCAATGACTAATCAATTCTAGAAGACTAATTATGAATAATGTTCTCCACCTCTTAAAAAAGAGGTGACAGACTGACTACAAGTACAGAATGAGACATGGTGTTGTCTCATTCTCATGTTGTTTGACAATATTTGTCATGAGAGAGGGAAGCGTTGAAGAGGAAAGTTAAAGGGGAAGAGTGAGGATAGCTGGTATGTATACAAAATAGAAAAAGTATCAATGAATTCTTTTTTAAAAAAAATACACAGAAGAGAGCAAAAGCAACTTCAGATGGAGATATTAGGGGCAGCTAGGTGGCACAGTGTAGAGTAAGGAAGTCCTTAGTTCAAATTCAGCCTCAGATATTTACTACCCCTGTGACACTGAAGAAGTCACTCTACCTCTGGTTTGCCTCAGTTTCCTAAATTGTGAAATGAGGATGACAATAATAGCACCTACCTCCCAGCAACGCTGTTGAGAGGATAAGATAAAGATGATAACTGTAAAGTGCTTAGCACAGTGCCTGGCACACAGTAAGCACTATGTAAATGTTAGCTGTTACTGTCTTGACAAAAGGGGGCAATGTTGGAATTAACAAGTTAAATTAAAGATACCACAAAAACAAGCTGACCATAGTGAACATTAGCAGTTTACATGCAGTCTTCTTTTCTGTTCTTCATAAAGGAAATGGTCTTTATTGTGATGTTTGTCAAGGTCATAATAGAAAAGGAAATTCTGTTTAAAAGAATTTAAACAAAACTAGAAAACTGCAGCACTTTTACCTCTATTATGAGCATTTCACCACTCACATTAGAAGGCAGAAAACAATGGCAATCAGATTTGACAAGAATTTGGCCAAAAAAACGTGAAACTGAGAAGATTATTTGAAATGTGGACTTCTATCACTATTATTATTACCTTGAGATATTAACTAATAAAACAATCATGATTAACAAAATCTTAAAATTAAGCTTCTGTTGCTAAAAACTATACATGTCACTTATAAATTCTCAGACCTGCATACTTAAACTTAGAAACTGAATTTTGTAACCTATTTTTAAAAACAAAGGAGTTTCATTGAGTTTTGAACCAATCTGTCAAAAAGATTAAAATGAAACACCTAAATTATTTTGTTAAGAAATAATAGACATCAGGAAAAATGGAAGTGTATTAGACAAATTTCAACCAAAGACTTTACATAATTGGTGGATGGAATCCAAAATTAAGTATCATCATGATTTAGTAAGTGTAACTAATGATGTATTTCTTCCATTTCAATCTATGTAGCTTTGTGAATCATTCTTTTCAAGCTATGACAGCCATAAAAAAAAGTAACAGAAAAAATTCACCTTAAAAATCACACTTTTACCAGCCTCAGACCAAACACTTGACACTTACTAGCTGTGTAACCCTGGGCAAGTCACTTAACCCTAATTGCCTAAAATTTAAAAAAAAAAATCACACTTTTGTATCACTATTAAGTATTAAACCAAGAATTTCAAAAATAACAAAGCATATCCATTGTTATTGAAAAAAGATTTTTTGTAACAATAAAACTTAACACTTCTAAAATTGTTTTATCTTTATCCTATTTTTCTTAATTTGTATTTTGGGTATATTTTTATTTGTATATAATATATATCACAGTGAGGCACAAACATATAACATGTATGTGCACATATCTGTATATGAGAAGTACATATGTAAAATTTTTTTTTACTGGTAAAGATCAGAAATCAAGTAAGTTTGGAAATCACTGCCTGAGAGGATTGTCTAGTTCAGGGGTTTTAACATGGAGTCAATGATCTTGTTTATTTTGAAAAATGCACTTCGATACAACTGGTTTCTTTTGTAATATTGCATTTTTTATTTTAAGCATTTAAAATATTCTAAGGAATTCATAGGCTTCATTAGATTGTCACAAGTTTATAACACAAAAAAGATTAAGAAAGTCAATCTAGTCTAACTCCCTGATTTTGGAGATAAGGAAGGTCCAGAGAAGTAAAATGTTTAAAGGTTGATACTGGTAGTAAATACTAGAACCAGAATTCTTTCTACTCCCAGGGCTCCTTAAACTTTTTCCACTAAAAGCACCTGCACGGCCTGAGGGCATGCACAGTACCAAAGTGCATATGCTCTGTGTTCAGAACCAAGGCTGCAGTGAAGTTGCTCCACGCAACATAGCAAGCGCTGCCAGAATCACCTTGGATTCATTACCCATTTGATTTTTAATTAATTTCTGGTCATCTCCTTTTCAGAAACCATTTACTGTTGCCAAATTTTTGGGGACCCTATGGGACTGCAACCCACAGTTTAAGCAGTGCTGCTCTATACCGACTAATGCCTCCTTAGTCTAATTTTTCCAAATACTTTGGACCAATAAAAAAATATTAACATGCTTTGACTTCGCTAATTAAGTATATGCCCTGAATTTGCTTGTATTAAGATAAGTTGGAACACTGCAGAAAAACATTTTGTTAAAAAGAATTCAGAACATTATATCATTGAATGAACTAAGCAAAAAATTTCACAGAAAAGTCAAACTTACCCACAATTTTAAAGAATTGCCCATATTTTCTTATGCTGGACCACTTTTTTTTTTTTTTTTTTTTGGCTAGGCAATGGGGTAAGTGACTTGCCCAGGGTCACACAGCTAGTAGTGTCAAGTGTCTGAGGCCAGATTTAAACTCAGGTCCTCCTGACTCCAAGGCCAGAACTCTATCCACTGTGCCACCTAGCTGCTCCCATGGACCACTTTTAATAATAATAATTTAACAAAAATTTGTTAATATACTCATTTTACTGTTAACAAAGTGTTTTCACATGGATTTTATTATTTGATCCTCACAGCAACCCAATGAAGGATAAATAGTTCTAGCACGATTTTCAGTATTTTATAGACCAGGAATCAACAAAACAAGGGTCTGCTATATGACAGGCTCTGGGGGCTAAGATCTGGGGATACAAAAATAAATGAAATAGCACCCCTTTTATTTTTTTTGAATACTGAAAGGTGTTCTTTTTTTAAAATCATACTTACCTTCAAGGAGCTTACATTCGAAAAGTAGAAATAAACACAGGAAAGTAGAAAACTAGCAGCTGAAAGGGATCTGGAAAGGTCTCAGGTAGGTTTCACTTGGGTTGAATTTTAAAGGAAGCTAGGGATTCCTAAGAGATAAAATCAAGGACGGAGTAGATTCTGGGCACAGAAACTAAACACGTTATATACAAAAAACAAATTAAAGGGACAAAAAAAAAAAAAGACTAATTTGGCTTGATAATATATGAAAGGCACTAATGCACAATAGGTTTGGATAGAATGAAGTCAGATTGTGAAGAAAGTCAAAATGAGTACTTTATATTTTACCCTCGAGGAATAGAGAGTCACTGGAATTTATTAACCAGGAGACAGACATGGTTGATACCAGTTTTAGAAATATTATATAGGCAGCTGTGTGAAAAATGTATGAATAAAGGAGAGACACAAAACAGCCAGACCAATAAGGTGAGAAGTATTAAGTGCCTGAACTAGGGTGGTGGCTAGAAGTAGAGATGAAATGGACAGAAGAGATGTTGGAAAAGTTGAAAAAAAAACAAAAAACAAAAACCAACAACACCTGGCTACTGAGTAGCTATGCTGAATGGTGGAGGTAAAGGGAAGATGGTCAAGTGATAGGAAGTAGTTCAGTGGACTACTCCACCAACTTCTCCAAGCAGATCTACAAAATGCACAAGAACAAACCCTGATAACAAAATCCAGATAAAGTCACAGTGAGTCATTTGTCCAGCTCAGCTCAAGACAGGAGTTTGGTAGACATTAGGGACAAGTCAGGGCATGAGCACTCTGAGGGAGAAGCTGAGTACCAGGGCAAAAGAAGGTCTTAGACCCTTACCGGGGTACTGCCATAGGAACAGATAGTTTTGTTATCCACAGATCCAGATCCAGACAGGGCAGAGTGAGAAGGTGACTTGGGCTGTCTACAGAGAAAGGAGGAAGTTCAGATGCTACCAGTAGTAGCAACAGTGTGGCTCAAACCTCAGGCACAAAGTAGGTTCTCACTTCCAGTATCTAGCCCAGCCTGCGGAGAAATAATCAGTGCAGGAATATCAAACCAAAGGGGAACCTACAATCCTGCCTTTGTGAATCAACAGAGCCTTTCCAGTAGGCAGACAAGTGGAAACCAGCAGCCAGGCCAAGAACTTGCAGAGTCCAACCAATGGAAGCCACAAACAAGACTTTGCCCTAGACCAGGCCTGTACAACTTGTGCCAAAGGATTTCAGGCAGCCTGCAAAAAATGTAGAGGAAAACATTCACAAGAAATATCAAAACAAAGTTAAAAGACTGAAGAAAAAAAAAAAAGTGGAAAGTTTAAGTTATCTCGTAGCAAAAACAAATGACCTGGAAAATAAAGAGGAAAAAAAATATAAATAATTGCACTACTTGAGCCATATGACCAAAAAAGAGGCCGAGACATTCAAAAAGTCTTGAAACTGCCTAGATCTTTTAGAACCAGAAAGTAAAATGAATATTGAAAAATCCAGAGCCAAGATGGTGGAGGGAAAGCAGTGACTTGCTGGAGCTCTCTCCCCAAACCCCTCCAAATACCTATAAAAATGGCTCTAAACAAATTCTAAAGCAGCAGAACCCACAAAAAGACAGAATGAAACAAATTTCAAGCCAAAGACAGCCTGGATGGTTAATTGAAAAGGCATATCGCATTGGGCAGGGAGAGGAGTGCCCTGGAGCAGGCCTCAGAGGACTGAATCACAGGCAGCTGTGGCAGTTTCCAGACTTCTCAACCCACGAACGCCAAAGACAACTTGGAAGGTCAGTGGGAAAAGTCTATGACTGCTGTGAGAGAAGGAGCTAGGTCCCAGCTGCCCCCGGGGGGCCACAGCTGTTTTCTGAGCTTCCAGGCCACAGACTGAGGGGGAATCAAGTGGCTGATCAGAGGGGGATTGCAAGAATCTCTTTGCCACTGCTGAGGCAGGAATCTCTTGCTTGGATCTGGGTCACAGTTCTGAAGGGCGGTCCTGGGGCGAGGAGGAATGCTAGTGTGGTGAAGCTTCTTGTGGTGGTGGAGAGAAAACACCTCGCCCCTTATCATACCACCTTGGAAGAACTGAAAACTTTCAGGTCCCTAGAAGTATCTCTGAAAACAGCTGTACAAACCCTCGAAACTTGGGACAGTACATTCTCCACATTGGAAGCAGACTTTTACCTTAACAAAGAGTTTAATACTCAAGTAATTGGCTGGGATCATGAGTAAGCAGCGCAAAAAGAGCCAGACTATATTATATTACTTTGGTGACAAAGAAGATCAAAATATACAACCAGAAAAAGACAACGAAGCCAAAGCTCCTACATCCAAAACCTCCAAGAAGAATATGAATCAGTCCCAGGCCTTGAAGAGCTCAAAAGGGATTTTGAGAAGTAGAGGAAAAACTGAGAGTCTTGAAAGAAAATCATGAAAAACAAGTCAACAGCTTGCTAAAGGAGACCCAAAAAAATACCGAAGAAAATAACACCTTAAAAAATAGCCTAACCCAAATGGCAAAAGAGGTCCAAAAAGTCTATGATGAGAAGAATGCCTTCAAAAGCAAAACTGGCCAAATGGAAAAGGAAGTCCAAAAGCTTACTGAAGAAAATACTTCCTTAAAAATTAGAATAGAGCAATTGGAAGCTAGTGACTTTATCAGAAATCAAGACACTGTAAAGCAGATCAGAATGAAAAATTAGAAAACAATGTGAAATATCTCACTGGAAAAACAACTGACCTGGAAAATCAATCCAGGAGAGAGAATTTAAAAATTATTGGACTATCTGAAAGCCATGATCAAAAAAAAGAGCTTAGACATCATCTTTCAAG
>NW_020954579.1:10129188-10184349 GCF_900497805.2 Vombatus ursinus
TAGGAAGTCCAAAAGCTTACTGAAGAAAATACTTCCTTAAAAATTAGAATAGAGCAATTGGAAGCTAGTGACTTTATCAGAAATCAAGACACTGTAAAGCAGATCAGAATGAAAAATTAGAAAACAATGTGAAATATCTCACTGGAAAAACAACTGACCTGGAAAATCAATCCAGGAGAGAGAATTTAAAAATTATTGGACTATCTGAAAGCCATGATCAAAAAAAGAGCTTAGACATCATCTTTCAAGAAATGATCAAGGAAAACTGCCCTGATATTTTAGAACCAGAGGGCAAAATAGAAATTGAAAGAATCCACCAATCACCGCCTGAAAGAGATTCCCAAAGGAAAATTCCTAGGAATATTGTAGCTAAATTTCAGAGTTGCCAGGTCAAGGAGAAAATATTACAAGCAGCCAGAAAGAAACAATTCAAGTACTGTGGAAACACAATCAGGATAACACAAGATTTAGCTGCTTCTACATTAAGGGACTGCAGGGCATGGAATATAATATTCCGGAGGGCAAAGGAGATTACAACCAAGAATCACCTACCCAGCAAAACTGAGTATAATGCTGCAAGGGAAAAAATGGTCATTCAGTGAAATAGAGGACTTTCAGGCATTCTTGATGAAAAGACCAGAGCTGAATAGAAAATTTGATTTTCAAATACAAGACTCAAGTGGAACATGAAGAGGGGAGGAGATGGACATTCAACGAAATAGGGGATTTCCATACCTTCCTGATAAAAAGACCAGAGCTTAACAGAAAATCTGATCTTCAAATACAAGAGTCAAGACAGACATAAAAAGACAAATGGGACAGAAAGATAACAATATGTTGCTAGTAAGGGCAAACTGTTTACATCCCTACAAGGGAAGATGACACTTGTAACTCTTGAGAACTGTATTGTTATTATACCATATTAAAGGGGTATACATAAAGGGGGTGGGCATAAATTGACTTTGATAAAATGATGAAAAAAAATCTAATCAAGTGGGTTAAATGGATTCAAGTAAGTGAATTAATCTGATGTAACTAAGAAAATGTACTGAGAGAATAGGAAAGGAGGAGGCAGAAAAGGGTAAATTACATCACAGGAAAAGGCACAAAACCCTATTACAGCAGAGGGAAGGAAAGGAGGGAGATGAGCATTGTTTGAACCTTACTCTCATCAGATTTGACTCAAGAAGGGAATAACATAATCAGTTAGGCATAGAAATCTAACATGCCCTATAGGCAGTAGGAGTGAAAAAGGGGAAAGAAAAGGGAGGGGGCTAATAAAAGGGAGGTGGGACTGAGGGAGGTGGTAGTCAAAAACAAAACATTAGTGAGGAGGGAAAGGAGAAAGAAAAGCATAAAGGGAGGAGGAGGATGGAGAGAAAGACACAGATAGTAATCATAATTGTGAATGTGATATATAAATGTAATGGAATACTACTGTGCTATAAGAAATGATGAACAGGCAGACTTCAGATACACCTGGAAAGACTCGTATGGTTTGATGCTAAGTGAAGGAGAGCAGAACTAGGAGAATGTTGTACACAGTAACAGCCACACTGAGTGATGACTGACTTTGATAGACTTAACCCCTCTCAGCAATACAAGGATCTAAGACATCTCCAGAAGCCTTATGATGGAAAATGCTATCCACATCCAAAGAAAGAACTATGGAGTTTGAATGTAGATCAAAGCATACTATTTGCAATTTTTTTCCTTCTGTTATGCTTTGTTTCCTCTTTCTGGTGGTTCCTCCTATTAGTTCTAATTCTTACTTACAACATGACTAATGTGAAAATATGTTTAATAGGAATGTGTATGTATAGTCTATATTAAATTGTACGCCATCTTGAGGAGGGAGGTTGGGAGGGAGGGGGAGAAAAATTTAAAACTCAAAAAGCTTATGGAAGTGATTGCTGATAAATTAAAATAAATTAATAAAAAAAAAGTCCACTGGTTCCTCTTGAAACTCCAAAAAGAAAACTCTCAGGAATAGCATAGAAATCCAGAGCTTTCAAGGTCCAAGAAAAATACTACAAAAGCAGCCAGAAAGAAAGAATTCAAGTATCAAGGAGTCACTGTCAGGATCAAACACAATTTTGAAGCCACCACAAAAAAGAAGCAGAGAACTTGGAATATGAAATTCTAGAAAAGATATGGACTTACAAGCCAAGAATAATTTGCCCAGCAAAATTGATTATAATGGATCTTTCAAGAAATAGAGGACTTTCAAGAACTCTTGATGAAAAGACCAGAAATGCATAGAAACTTTGAAGTTTAAACACAAGAGGGAAGAAAAACATAAAAAGGCAAACATGAATTAACATCAATAATAAAACAACAAACTATTTATGTTTGAATATGGGGAGATGATAAATGTATCTTTTGATCTCCATCAGGGTTCATTGAGGGAGTCCAATTAGACAAGCCGTGGTTCTCCTCTGTGACTGTCAACAAATAGTTCTGTTATGTCTTGAGATCTCAAAAAAAGAATGGAAAGAGAAAAGACTATACACTAGGGGAAGGAAAGAAAGGTTAGGGAAAATCATCTCACATAATAAGGGTGTACAAGTAGACAGCCATACAAAAAAGGAGGAAAGGGTGTCAGGGAGGAGCTAACACTTCAATCTCACTCTCCTCTGAACTGATCAAAAGAAGGAATACCCGCACAGCTGTGTACAGTCACTCAACAGGGAAAAGAAAAAAAGGGGAGGGGAAAGTACATGAGGCAGA
Source organism: Vombatus ursinus (assembly GCF_900497805.2). Lineage (NCBI taxonomy): Eukaryota > Metazoa > Chordata > Mammalia > Diprotodontia > Vombatidae > Vombatus > Vombatus ursinus. The sequence goes on from NW_020954579.1 coordinate 10,131,919, forward strand.
TTAAGGGAGGAATTACTCCTAAGCACAACAGACTCTAACAATGTACAAAAATATCTTTTTGAGATATCAAAGAATGGGAATTTGAAGAGGTGCCCCTAAATTGAAAAAAGGACGAACAAGCTATGGTACATAAATGTGATAGAATACTATACAGCTGGATTCTTTACATACATAATGAACAACCAGGATTCCAGAGGACTAACAATGAAACATGCTACCCCACTACTTCCTGAAAGAGAAGTGAACAATTCAGAATGCAGAGTGAAAAAAAATATTTTTAGGATATGATCAATGTGGAAATTTGTTTTGATTGACTGTATATTTAATGGGTTTGGGGTCTGTTTTGTACTTAAGATGGGGAGGCGGAATACAAGAGTAAGAAGGTAAATATTAGCTGATTAAGACAAAATTTAGGGGAAAAAATTGCCAATCATAATTCCTAAGGACTGGTAATTAAACAAGATGCCTATCTCCTAATACAGAGGTGATAGACTCAAGAGTACAGGCTGAGATATTTTTTAGATAAAGCAATAAGAAATTTTGTTTTGCTTCACCATATATATGTAACAGATTTTGTTTTACTTGCTTTCTTAGTAGCAAGTGGGGAAAGTAAAGTGGGAAAAGAAATCTTTACTTAAGGAAGGACAACCTCTTTTCAAATTCAGAAGTTTCGTAGGGTACTTGCCCAAGGTCAGTTAATAAATGACAGAATGGCATTCAAATTTCAAATCTAACATTCTAGGGTTTGGAATTATATAGAGTTTTTTGTTTTGATTTTAATGGTATTTTGTATTATTATTGAAGTACTAAAGAAAGAAGCAAATCGGTGCATCATTTTTCCCATTTCCAAATTTTAAACTGTCAGTACACAATAACCCAGTATTCTATAAACTCCAAAACTTAGGGAAGTATTGAGACATATTTGAAAAACTGACAGTCTGACAGAAATTAGACTTAGTTCAACATCTTACACCATATACCACAATAAGCCTAAAATGGATGGTGACCTTTGAATATCAAAAATTACACTAATTCTAAAAGAATTAGAAGATAACCTAATTAGATACCTTTAACAGGAAAAAAGAGATTTTTAATTAAACAAGGAGTAGAGGCAATAATCTCAATTACATAAAACGTAAAACGGTTTGAACCAACAGAATCAAAAGGACTAGTATAAGAATGAAAGTGGTTAGCTAAAAAAAAAAAATCTTTACAATACCTCTGAGATAAGTCTAGTATCTAAGATACACGGGGACTGACAAACAGGTAAAAAGAGTGGTCAATGTATATAAATAAGTAATTTTCCAAAGAAATGTTATTAGCTACCATATGAAATAGTACTCCAAATCAGCAATAAGAGAAATGAAAATCAAAACAAGTCTGAAGTTCTCTGCCTAACACACAACAAACTGGTAATGATGACAAAGATGGAATGCTCAATGCTAGAAAGGTTGCAGAAAAACAGGTACATTATACATTTATGCATGGAGTTGTGAAACATTATAACCTTCATATAAAGAAAGTCTGAAATCATGTTAAGAAAATGACTAAAACTTCCACCCCCTTTGACCCATATATCCCATTGCTAGGCATATACCTCGAGAAGTCGAAGATAAAAAGGTCCCACAAGATATCAAAATGTCCAAAGCAACATTTTGATGTAGCCAAGAACAGAAAATAAAGTAGATTGGGGAATAGATAAACAAGCTAGAGTATATGAAGGCAATGGAAAGTTACTACTATACATTATAAAAAGCAATGATTATGAAATATAGAGAAGCATAGAAAATCTATGAACTGAAGCAAAGTAGAACCATGATAACTACACATATATGACTACAACCATGTAAATAAAAAGAATTATCATCACAAAAAATTGACTGAATGTTGCAAAATTACAATGACCAAGTTTGTCCCCAAAGAAGAGATGAATGTGTGTGTGTGTGTGTGTGTGTGTGTGTGTGTGTGTTTTGGAGGGGGGGGAGTCTGGGGAATAGCAGGGAACAGAACAACTATGGATATAAAACAGCATACAATAGTTCCCCTCTACCAAACTTTCTTATGTCATGTCAAAGGACCACCATTCTTCCAGTTTCCTAGCTTCAAATCCTTGGTATTGTCAATTCACTCTGGATATCCAATCAACTGATCAATCTTGTTGATTCTACCTTAATAACATCACTTATATCTGAACCCTTCTTCTTTATTCAAGCAAGTCACTACCTAGCTAAGTTGAGGCCTCATATCATCTCTGTCCTGGATAATTCCAATGGTTTCCAAATTGGTCTCCCTCCCTCAAGTGTCTCCCCACTCAAGAGCTGCCCAAGAGTTCCCTGCAGTTTTTGTCAAATAGTAAGTTGTTATCCCAGAAGCTGGAGTCTTTGGGTTTATCAAACAGTAGATTACTAATTACTATAGTCATTGACTACTTTGTCTTGTGTATCTAATTTTTTATACTGATCCACCATTCTATTTCTTAGCCGGCACCAAGTAGTTTTGATTATTGCTGCTGTACAATACAGTTATATATCTGGTACAGCTAGACCACCTTCCCTTGCATTTCTTTTCATTAATTCCCTTGATATTCTGGATCATTTGGTCTTTCAGATTAATTTTGTTATTATTTTTTCTAGTTCTATAAAATAATTTTTTTGTAGCTTGATTAGTATGGCACTGACTAAATAAATTAATTTAGGTAGAATTGTCATTTTTATTATATTAGCTCGGCCTACCCATGAGCAACTGATATTTTTCCAATTATTTAAATCTGACTTTATTTGTGTGAAAAGTGTTCTGTAATTGTGTTTATATAGTTCCTGGGTTTGCCTTGGCAGGTAGACTACCAAATATTTTATATTGCCTACAGTAACTTTAAATGGAATTTCTTTTTCTATCTCTTGCTGTGCTGGGCTTTGTTAGTAATGTATAGAAATGTCGATGATTTATGTGGGTTTATGTTATATCCTGCAACTTGGCTAAAGTTGTTAATTACTTCAAGGAGGTTTTTAGTTGATTCTCTAAGTAAACCATCATATCATCTGCAAAGAGTGATAGCTTTTTTCTTCATTGCCTAGTCTAATTACTTCAATTTCTTTTTCTTCTGTTATTGCTAAAGCTAACATTTCTAGTACAATACTGAATAAAAGTGGTGATAATGGACATCCTTGTTTCACCTTGATCTTATTGGAAATACTTCTAGTTTATCCCCATTTATATAATGCTTGCTGATGGTTTTAGATAGATGCTACTTTTCATTTTAAGGAAAACATTGATTCCTATGCTCTCCAATATTTTTAATAGGAATGGGTGTTGTATTTTGTCAAAAGCTTTTTCTGTATCTATTGAGATAATAATATGATTTCTGTTAATTTTGTTATTGATACAGTTAATTACACTGATAGTTTTCCTAATAATGAACGAGCCCTGCATTCTGGGTATAAATTCCACCTGGTCATAGTGTATTATCCTCATGGTAAGTTGCTGTAATCTCTTGGTTAATACTTTATCTAAAATTTTCCCATCTATATTCATTAAGGAAATTGATCTATAATTTTCTTTCTCTGTTTTAGCTCTTCCCAGTTTGGGTATCAGCATCATATTTGTATCAGAAAAAGAATTTGGTAGGACTCTTATCTATTTTTCCAAATAGTTTATATAGTATTGGAATTAATTATTATTTAATTGTTGGGTAGAATTCACTTGTAAATCCATTTGGTCCTGGAGATCTTTTCTTAAGGAGTTCACTAATGGCTTGTTCAATTTCTTTTTTCTGAAATGGGGTTATTTGAGTATTTTATTTCCTCTTCTGTTAATCTGGACAATTTATATTTCTCTAAATATTCATCCATTTCACTTAGATTGTCAGATTCACTGACATACAGTTGGGCAAAATAGCTCCTAATTATTGTTTTAATTTCTTCTTCATTGGTGGTAAATTCATCTTTTTCATTTTTGGTACTGGTAATTTAGTTTCTTCCCTTTTTTTAATCAAATTAACCAAAGATTTATCTATTTTTTTCCAGCTCTTAGTTTTATTTATTAGTTCGGTAGTTTTCTTAATTTCAATTTTATTAATCTCTCCTTTGATTTTCAGAATTTCTAATTTGGTTTTTAATTGGGGAATATGGGATAGTTTACCTGTCAGTTCTATGGAGAATGGAAAAATTTATGACCAAACAAGATAGAGAACATTATGAAATGCAAAATAGATAATTTTGATTACATTAAATTAAAAAGGGTTTGCGCAAACAAAGTCAATGCAAACAAGATTAAGGGAAGCAGAAAGCTGGGAAACATTTTCTATAGCCAGTGTCTCTGATAAAGGTCTCATTTCTAAAATACATAGGACTGAGTCAAATTTATAATACAACTCATTCCCCAATTCATAAATGGTCAAAAGATATGAATAGACAATCCTCCAGGACCTTACTCTAGCTCATTTGTCTTGCATCTTCCACATCTCCTTTCCAATGGTTTCTTTCCCTTATCTACAAAGCTGTTTAGACCTTTCCAAACAGAAAATATACTTCCACCTCATTAGGCTATAATTCCACAACTGTTCTGATAAATTTGAGAAAAGTTGTCAGGTGCCATCTGTCCTCCATGCCTTTTCCTCAAATGTCCTTCCACCTACATCTTCTTCATCCCCTGAATTCCTACCAGACCTGTAAAGGTCAATTCAAATGGCACTCCTCTATCAGCGTCTCTGTAGGACCTCACAATATACTTTGCTTTATAATTCTCTAATGTGCGTATCATATAATGCTATGGATTATAATTATCCATTTATCATATCCCAGTGCCTAAACGTTTGTTAAATGAGGCATGTATCACTCAAAAGGAAAGTAGTAAGTGAAAAGGAATGAACTTCCTTAAAAAAGGGCTGAATTATTTCAATGGTAAAAGCAAGTGAGGATGATCATGATGATGATGACAGTTAAATACCATGTACTACATTCTTCACAATTACTGTCTTATTTTATTATAATCCTCACAACAACCCTGGGAGGCAGATGCTATATTATCCACACTTTACATGAGGAATCTGAGGCAAACAGAGGCTAAACCCAAGATCACACATCTAGTAAGTATCTGAGGTCAAAGTTGAACTCAGGTCTTACTGACTTCAGGCCCTACACTGTACCCACTGTGTTACTTAGCTGCCCCCATACTCATTGATGAAGATGAATTGATGAGCATATGGATGCAAATATTAAGCAAGTAAAACTAAAAAGCCTTCAAAACTTACTCCTAACTTGACAATCAAAATTTTTTTTTCTGTACTAGAACTTACAAAACTAATACTATTCATTTTCTCAAGCACAATTAAGCTTACATTCCCAGCTCCTGAACTAATTCCCTTAACTTACTAAAAGAGAAAAGACAACAGGTAACTCAGTCCCAGAATTTATTTATTGGTATAGCATAGATGCATCTGCTGCTCACAAACCAGGAGGATAAAAAAAATTCTAGATTCAAAATTGAACAAGTCTTTTTTATCCTTCCCTGCATATGTATGTTTTTTTAATAATAGACTCTGAAAAGGAAGTAACTACTGCAATTAATTACCTAGTGTAGAGGTTAAAATAAAGGAATAAAAAAAAAATTATGAGGTATCACAGTGTAACAAATAGAGAGTAGGCCTTAAGGGTCAGGGAAAACCTCAGTTCAAGTCCTACCAAGGATTAATACAGTGAGATCCTACACAAATCACATACTACCCTAAGGCAATTTAAATTGTAGAACACAAGTTGACCCTCAACTGATACAGGGAGATTCTGCTAAACTATGGGTGGGTAACATGTGGCTCTCTTAAGTCCTCAAGTGCAGTCCTTTGACTGAATCCAAATTTCACAGAACAAACTTTCCCACCCCTGTGAAACCAATGAAATCAAAAGTCTGGAGAGGGGGAAAAAAAGGTGAAAGGAGATCTATCAATTTCTAACAAAAAAAAAAAATCACACTTACGGCTTCTGTATTTGTAAGCAAATTATAACTGAATTAAATGAAAGGGTCATAAATATATAAATAATACTTAATAAAGCTATAAATAAGGGGATTCAACGTTACCATAGTACTTTTGTGGCATGCTTGTTATGAAAGTCCTACATAAAGGCTTATTAAAATTTTCCTCTAAGTCAGCACACAAATTTATGCCTGGGTAACAAGACTTTGGGTTGCAAAGGTAGTTATTAGCATTGCTCAAATGGTAATTACAAATAAATAAAAAACAGAAACGGTCTTTTGCTTTTTTTCTGCTTTAGTTATTCCAGAATTTAATTGAGTTTACTTCCCTATTTTTGTAAACACAAACTGTATTAAAAAATTCAATGGATCTGTTCTCATCAATGTATACATTCTTTTCACTGGTACAAACTGCAATCTCAAAATATCCAATTCTTGATTGTGTTCAGTGATTCTTAATTAGTACTTTGAAGTTTGCAAGGGTAATACATTATCTCACTTGCCCTATGATTGGTATTATTGCCATTTTACAGATAAAGAAACTGAAGCTCAGAGAGATTAACTTGCCTATCAGTCAGTCAATAAGCAATTATTAAGTATCAACCACGTACCAGGCACTGTATCAAGTGTTGGGATTAGAAAGAAAGGCAAAAGAGTCTGCTGTCATGGAAAGAAAATTTTAAATCAACTATGTATAAACAAGATACACATAAACAGGATAGAGAGAGACAGAGACACACACACACTTGCCTATGGTCAAAATCCAGTGTTAGACTCAGGAGCGTTCTGTCCATTACATTATAAATCATCTACTCCAACCAACTCCCCCATTTTAACAAGGAAACTGATGCCCAGAGAAATCAAGTCATTTGCCCACGGTCACAAAGGTAAATAAATGGCAAGGCTTGTATTGAAAACCTTAACAGAGGCTCAAAAGTAGACTTGAAAATTTTACTCTAGGCAGCACACATTTCTGTCACACTAAATTTAGTTCTCTTTAGCAAGATGTTCCACAGTCACTCCACAGAGGATCCACATAATATGCTGGATGGAAGGCATTGCGCTTCAGTCTATTCTACATTTTATAGATAATCAGATTGTTCATTTCTTATCCCTGGCTCCCGACACATGACTAGCCAACCTCTGATCACACAGTTCCCTGAGGATATCCCTTATACTACCACTTCCAGGTCATAACTGTAAAATCCTCAGCAGTAGCAGCAGCCCCTACCATTCATCTCCATTACCCCTGGGTCGGAAATATTAAAAATTCAACATGGTTCAAAATTTCCTTTAGTCACCTTGTCTAAAATTAAAGATATATGGAAGAAAGGAAAGAATAAAACAACTCTTACAAATCAATACATTAGGGAGGTTGTGGCCATTGCTAAACTGCACCAATAACTGATAGAAATTAAGAGTCCCTGTAAGCTGAATGTAAGATACACAAAGAACACAAAAGAGTAAAATAGTTTACTCTGAACGTGTATGGAAAACTGAACTGACAATCTTCTTTTATCTATGTCTAGACAGGCTCTTTCTGCCCTCCCCCCGCAAAAAAAAAAAACAAAACCCTGTTGGCAGTACATAGCCTCAAATCAGAGTTCCAGAGTTTTTCTTCCCTTCAACTTTATAGGCCAGGACATTCATGGCAAACATAAAACTAATATAAACTCCTTTTATCAGTGACTTAAAATCCAATACCAATCATTCAAAACCATACTTAAAAACATCAAAAGCAACATTTCAGAAAATTAAGAGCAACAAAAGGTACAAATACTGTCAACTGTTGTGCTAATACATGGAAGTAATTTCAATCTGAAAATTTTTTTTCTAATTTTTCATAAGATATCTTAAAATCAAAGGAAAAACTATGAAAAAAAGTAAAGTTCTAAGACACTTTTGTTGATTTAAGGAACATTCATGTATTTAATTGTACTATCACTACAAACTAGCTTAAACTTAGCCAAATTAATATTCCTAATGCACAACTCTGATCAAATCATCATTCCATTTTTCAGAAATCTTCCAGTGATTCTACCAACCAAATAACTTTCATACACTTTAGTAGCAAGACAAAGTTCTCCATAATCTGGTTCCAAGTCATCTTCCCAGCATTTTCTCCCATTATTTACTCTATAACCCAGCCAAATAGACTATGTGTCAACCCCCAAAACATGTATTCCTGCCTTTTCCTACACCTAGAACCACCCAAATCTGTCAAACTCAACCTCCATTAGGTTCGATTCTATCCAATTTTTCATGAAACTTTCACTGATTCCCCAACCAGTAGTCATCCTGAAATCATAACACATTCTTTGTATCTCTTTCCTGAACATTTTGGGGAGGGGCAGAGTTAAGCCACAGAGGGTAGGTATGGTAAGGTATTAGACTTGGAGTCAGGAAGACTAGAGTTCAAATTTCCCCCAGACACTGGGTTAGTCCTTTAACCTCTTTCAGCTCCAATATCCTCAACTGTAAAATGAAGACAATAATACTATCAACCTCCCGGAGTTGTTGTAAGAATCAAATTGGATAACATAAATACTATAAATATTCCCTTCCACACACAGTGGAGATTAGAGGTGTGGCACCCCCACGATCTGGAAAATTCATGTAAAATGTTTTGACTTTTTCTTCATACCAGATGAGAAAGTCTGAATTTTTTTCTTTTTCTTTTATGGGATGCTTAATGTACCTTATTGTAAAATTTGGGTTGACATTGTACATATATTTTATGCGTTTCTGAGTTTTCAAACTTTTTTCTGTGTCATCTACTGGCCTTCATGTGCTTGCAGCTTCTGTAAAACTCCCAAAAAAATGCCCATTTAATGTCTTATGCTGACCCATGACATTTCAAAACCACAATGGGGAAAGTTGCGAAGTGGAAGGGATAAGTGTACAGCATATTACTGAAATTAACTTGTACAGGAAAAGTCATTTAAAAGGCATTAAAGGACAAGTATAACTGAAAAGGAAGTAGGCCAGTCACATAACGAGAATGAAGGAATGAGAGCTATTTACTACTGCACTTAGTACATACAAAATATTAAAAGAACCAGAGGAAGGCCTACAGTGTCGTAAGCAGGTAAATCCTCTAGGAATTATTTATGTATATAAAAACAGTCAAGAATTGCACAGCCTAAGAATGCATAGAGAGATTGTTATCATCTAACCCCTCCCCTAACTATGGATATACCCCACACAAGCTGTACCCTAGGTTCTCTTCTCTTCCTGGTGATTTCATCAGCTCCTCTTGACTTAATTATCATCTCTATGATGATTCCCAGATCTATATATCCAACCCTAGTCACTCTCGAGTTCCAGTCCTCTATCGCCTATTGAACAATTCAAACTGGATGCCCCACAGGCTTTTCCAATTCAACATACTCAAAATGGTGCTGTTATCTTTCTCTCAAAACCCTGTATCTTTCACCGCAGTCCCTTCTATCACCCAGGTTCCCAATCTCAGATACATATCCTCTACTCTTAACTCTCTTTCACCCCACAATACATTTTCTAAATTTTATCAATTCTATCAACATCTCTCAAATCTTTCTATTCACACATCACCACACTTCCCTAGTTTAGGCCCTCAATCACCTTTTGGCCCAACTATTATTGCAATATCCTCCTAATTGATCTCCCTCCCTCCTTTAGTCTTCTCACTTCAATCCACCCTCCTCACAAAAGCCAAAACAACTTTCCTAAAGCACAGGTCTGATCATGTCACCTCCCTAATCAGTAAGTATCATAGGCTTTCTAGTGCTTTTAAATTTGATATAAATTTGTTTGCCTTTTGAAGCTCTACACAACCATGTCCCCGGCTTGCCTTCCCAATCCTGTTATACATGATTCCCATTCCCATACTTTAGTCCAGTCAGACTGTCCTTGTTGTTCCCTCATCCACAGCACTCCATTTCTAGTCTCCATGCCTTTTCATTAGTTGCCCTCATACCCAGAACGTATCCCCTGCTCACACTCTGATTCCCTTCAGATCTCAGCTCAAGCAAATTACCACCTTCCACATGAAGCCTTTCCCAGATTTCCCTAGCAGCTAGCTCCATTACCTTGTTTTTAATCAGTATATTTTGATATGTTTACATGTTTTATTCCCAAACAGAATGTGTCAGAGGATAGAGACTGTTTCCTTTTTTTGTCTTTGTACCCCCAGCACCCGGAGCGCTAGGGGTGGGGTAACCTTCGGCTTTGAGGCCACATGTGGCCTTCTAGGTCCTTGGGTGCAGCCTTTTGATTGAGTCCAAGTTCTACAGAACAAATCCTTTTATTAAGGGGCTTTGTTCTGTGAAGTTTGGATTCAGTCAAACGGCCACACTTGAGGACCTAGAAGGCCACATGTGGCCTGAGGCCACAGGTTACCACCCCTGGCTGAGCACATAATAAGCATTTAATAAATGCTTACTGAATGACTGAGGAGGGAGTACCCAACACCCCCAAGACCAGGAATTCATCAAAGTATTATCCCCAATGCTAGCACAATGCAGGGTAACAAAGAAGACATTTTAATAAATGTTGAATGAATGATGGTACAGGGGAGATAGCCACTGACTCCTATACAATGTCTGCTTGGGAAGGAAAAAGCATCCAACAAATTAAAAAAGAAGTCAAGTAAAAGTATTTCTAAAGTATAGCAAAACTTTAATAAATATGTACTCTATCCATGACTACTATTTATTAATTACTCATGTTACCTGATTGTGTCATTAGAGTCAGTATTGTATAATAGTAGAAAGACAGCTTTGAAACCAAGACAACCTACCTCTAATCTCAGTTCTGATACAGAAAGGCTGTGTGACCTGAGGCAAGTCACTGTACTGCTCATACTCTAAACAAATACAAGACCACAAATTACATAGTGCCAACCTACACTGATAGAGGGAGTTTCCTACACCAATACAGTCAAAGGTCTAATTCCCTATGATATTAACTTTGCTTCATTTTCATTCACAACAGTAAAATGGGGATTACAATATCAGCTCTAAATGTACATTCTCAAATTTAACCCATCTAGGGAAAAATACAGAATCATTATGAGCCATCTGTTTTTCGTTGTCATTGAATAGTTTCAGACATGTCCAACCCTTCATGACCCCATTTGGGGTTTTCTTGGCAAAGACACTGGAGTAATTTGCCATTTCCTTTTCCAACTCATTTTACAGATAAGAAAACTAAGGCAAACAGGGTTAAGCGACTTGCCCATGGTCACACAGTCAGTGTCTGAGGCCAGATTTGAACTCACATAAAGGAATCTTCTTGACCTCAGGCCTGGCACTCTATCCACTGCGCCACCTAGCAGCCCATCTTGACCCTATCTTATCTCCATATAAAAAACCATTTCAATGACTTTCAGATCTTATAAAAATAATATTATAAGGTTCCAAAGCCTTACTGTTACTATTAGTTTATTAATCCTCATAATAATCTTTAGAAGTAGGTTTGGAGTTAAGATAATTAATATCCCTTTACTGAATGGAGAGAAAAGACGGAATAATTATTCATAAAGTATGGCTGAATTAAGAATTCAGAATCCTAGTCACAATTAAGGCAACATCTCAGTATAATTTCTCCGTAACACCATAAGAATCCAATAAGCACGTTGCTTAAATTGTTAAGTCTTGTCCAACTCTTCATGATCTCGTGGACCACAGCACACTAATATCGTCCATGATATTTTCTTGGCAAGAATACCCTTAATGGTTTGCCCTTTCCCTCTCCAGGAGATTAAAGCAAACAAAGATTAAGTGATTTGCCCAGGGTCACACAGGTGATAAGTGCCTGAGGGCGTATTTGAATTCATGTCTTGAGGTCTCTAGACCCAGCCTTCTATCCACTGAGCCATCAGCAGCCTTAATGCCTCAAAAAGTGAAAAAGAATTCCATGAACACATGCCTACTGGACAACTATTATCTATCACAAGTACAACCAGAGAAGGAAAAACACAGATTATAAAGACGTATATGTTCTCCTACCTGAAAGCCAAAGAAAAATACAGTGACAAAGCATACCAGGCCTAGCTCTAAATATCCACCTTTATACCCTAGGGTCTGTGACCTTTTTTAAAAAATATTCTGATAATGGTATTTCAAAATAATTCATTTCCTTTATAACTATTATACTTTATTTTATGCATTTAAAAACATTACACTGAGTGCACAAGCTGCTGTCAAAGGAGTTCAAAAAAACAGAAAAAGGTTAAGAACCAACCTCTACAGAAAACTTGCTTTTAATTCCTAGCCAAAAAGTTTCCAAAGCAAAGATCATGAATTGAAGGTATAAACCCGTATCTCTCCTTTTCCTCGTAAATCAGGCTCAAAAAGCTCTAATGTCCCATAGGGAAACAGACTTAGTCATCTACTCAGGCAAGTACTTCCACCACACTGTACCAGCAATGAGAGTAACATCTCATCAGCACAATATAGATTAAAGAGCACTGGACTAAGGGTGTGTGACACCTTGGCTAAGTTTTGACCTCAGCTTCCTTATCTGTAAAGTGAGAAAAATAGACAAGATACCTCTTCAGTTCTAACATTTTCTACTTCTCTAGGGTGGAAGGTTAAATAAACTTTTACTATATACACCATGAGGGAGTGGGGGGAAAAAAATAAATTTAAAAGTACCTCCTGGGAGACTTACAACCTAATAGAAGATGCAAACCATTAACACAAAAGAGAATGTAATAAATTCCATGAGATATAAGCAAAGAACTTGAGGGAGTTCAGAGGAAAGAGAGCTCACTTTTGGCTGAGAGGAAAAAGCATGGGAATGGCACTTGAGGTTGAAGAATAGATAGGATTTCCCCTAGCAGAGATGAGGGATAGGACATATTAGGTAAAAGGATCAGCACAACAGCACACAGGTACAAAAGTACAAGGCATATTTTGGGTAGAGTAAGTACTCTAGCTGGGCTGGAGCACAGGGAACATATAGGAAAGCAGTAAAAATAAGCCTAGAAAGGTGAGACAGGGCCAGGTAATGGGACAGTGAGGTAGTGTGATACTGTATGAACACCAGGTTTCATGTCTGAAGAACTACAGTCAAACCCTGGTTCTGCAATTTACCACCTGTGTAACCTGGAGCAAGTCCTTAGCCTCCCTGGGCCTCAGTTTCTTCATGTGCAAAATGAGGGGATTGGACTAGATGTTCTCTAAGTTCTCTTCCAGTGCTCTCTATGATTGTATAATTCTATAGCACTGAACGGTATATAGACCATCTATTCAAATTTACTACACTAGTACTCAAACATGAGACATATACAGTCCATTACCAGGGCAATACCTTTTTAAGATTTTCCAACTTCATAGGACCTGCCAGAATTTTTGCTGCACTGACCAAACCTTCAAAGACTCATGCACCTCCTCCATGCTAAGATGAAGCAGAAAGAATATTCTTCTTTCAATAAGAAAATCATTGATAAAAAAAAATAATAAAATCATTGAGGCAACTAAATCACCTTCCACATATAATGCATTACAGGAAAAAAAATGGATTGTTTTTAACAAAGCATTTAGAAAACACTTTGAAATTCAAATATTTTGACTTAAAATTTTAAGTTCTTTTCTTACACTTTTGTATATTAAAGTTTTCAATAACTGAGCAATTCTTTTTTCGAAATTATAATTACTAAAAAAAAAAAGAAATTATAATTACTATCTTCATTTCATTTTTTTCTCCAGAAAAGGCAATTAGCTAGGAATTTTGTTTTCCAGATTGATAAAACTGACCAAAAGGATACCTAGCCTTGTAGGTTCTCAGAAAACAGGTGCTTTGTTAATAGGCCCTTTGGTGGAATGGGTTGCCTCAGGAGGTCATGGGTTCCCCCTAGAGGACTGCAAGCAAAGAGTGGATAACACTTCTCTAGGGTGCTGTAGAAGGTTACTCAAGAAAAAAGCCTGGATAAAGACAGTCTCTAATAAGGAGCTTCCCAACTCTCTGACCCTAATACTTTATCTGGTAAAGAAGAAGCAGTGAATGTTTGGGGGGCAGAGGAGTATCACTATAAACAGTAAGGTTTTATGAAGATTACTAACTTGGCATCAAATTATTAAATGAACTTAGGGGTGGAGAGAGAGGTGGGAGTTGATTTGGATGAGTGCAGAAGTACAGACAAGAAGCAACGGGTATGGAATATAACATATACTGGTTTTGGCTGATTTCCCCAAAATGTTTTTCTTCTTTTTAATCTCCTTTTTATCCCTTGTAACAGGGGATAGTTTGCTGTACAGAAGAAAGGAGAATGATATATACAAAAAGAAATGCAATGTAAAAACAAAAGACAGCAATACTTTTTAATTGAAAGAGGTAATAAGGTCCTGAAGGCATGACAATAAAATGCAAAGGACTATATGCTACACACTAAATGAAATTCAAAGAAATATAAGATGCCACGAATAAAATGAACAATGAGATTAGAGAATTACACCAAGAAAAAAAATTAGTTTGGAAGGAACATTAATAATACCGGACCTTGAACAATATTATAAAGGAAGTCATCAAAACTACTTGGTTCTTTCTGATTTAAAAAAGAAAAGATAGTAGAACCAACCAGGTAAGCAGGTAAGAGGAAGCAGAAACAAAAGAAAATAGCATTTCAAAGTTTGATAAACCCAAGACCACAGATCACTAGGGAAAGGACTCTCTCCTCATTGATTTAACACACTGCAGGAACTGTGAACCAGTCCAATTATTCTAAGAATCAATTTGGAGGGGCAGCTAGGTGGCACAGTGGATAGAGCAATAATAAATAATAATAAAAAAACGTATCTACCTCCTAGCAAAGAGACAGGATAGTAGGGCAAGGGACTACTACACAGTCAGTTCCAGCAACTATTATCAGGTATTTTGCTTAATTATTCGTCTTTTGACTCTGTCGAAAGGAAAAAAAGAAGTACGGAGAGGAAAAAAAAATGTCTTTTCCCAGAAATGACTGACATAAAGACAGAAGGCATGAATATAATTTTAAGTAAAAGGCATTGTCCCTACCCTCAAGAATTACCATTTAGGGGACAGCTGGGTGGCGCAGTTGATAGAGCACTGGCCCTGGAGTGAGGAGGACCTGAGTTCAAATGTGACCTCAGACATGTTAACACTCACTACCTGTGTGACTCTGGGCAAGTCACTTAACCCCACTGCCTAGCAAAAAAAAAAAATTACAACTTAGTTGAGGAGTTGGATGTTTCTCACCACAAACACTCTAGTCTGTGCTCTCATGACTACATATCTACATTACTACACTTAAGTCTCTCTTTCTCTAGTCTTAACCCCCAACTAATCCACACTTCATTATGATGCTCAACTAATTTTCCTCAAAGACCCTTTCCCAACCCATCACTCTTAAACCTAAATGCCTTTTAAAATAAACCTCCTTCCAAGACTACCTCAAACATATAGATCCCAATGGACAGCACCCCTGAAATTTTTAGCAAAACAAAAACAAATCTAATTAGGTAGCACAAAAGGTCAGTGGGGCCTGACCACCTGCCCACTTCCAGTGGTATACTACTGCTCCTAGGTGTCAAAAATTAATGCTTGCCCCAAAACCAATACACTCTCCTTTCTGACCATCTGGTCTACCACTTTAAAAAAAAAAATCAGATGCCCTTGGTCAACCTCATTAGATTCAAAGCTCCATCTGACCTCCATATGCCAGTACTACCCTATCTGCCTGGCACTATTTTCCTTCCAATTTCTCAAACTGCATCCTCTGTTCAAGTTAGGAAAACCTATTTAATGAACCCAAAACATACTGGGTGAATAATTTTCCAAGCCTTTGACACCTTTTACCTCAGTCACATTCCTTCTTTAAAGGATAGGGACAAGGACTGGATTTCACTAGTATGAGGAAACTTCCTTTACCAATATAGATCAGCATCTTCTCTGCAAGTGCTGAAAACTGTACAAGAGTGCTGAGGTTAAGTGGCCTGCCCCAGGTCATCTTCCTGGTACAAAGGCCAGTGTACCACACTGCTTCTTCAAATCCTACCTCCTATACAAGAGAATAACCCCAATTTACCTCCTCCTTTCCTTTTCTGAAACAGCAGCCCTCACTATGCCAGATCAAGGGAACTTGAGTTTGGGCTACTACAGCTGCTGAAACATGAGTGGGAAGACAAAGGTGGACCTAAGGTTAGATGAGGGACTGCCCATCTTCCTAAGGGAAAAAAACATAGCTACCTTTCCAGCAGCACTTCCCACTGGCAGGGAAAGGAGAACAGCAGGGGCAAGTGGTACTTTCAAAAGTAGTGCTGCCCTCAATTTTAATTCTTCTCTTCACACACCTTATTTGTGTACCCCACTTTGGAGACTACTGCTTTAAAGGCAGACTGTCTTTACAATTAGTACCACAAAGATCGTTGTCTAATTTGCCTCCAAATCCAACTAAGGAAATGTGATATAATGGAAAGAGTAACAGACTTGAATCAGGGAGATGGATTTAAGTTCTGCCTCTGACATACAAGACCTTAGGAGTAAGCATTTGACCAAGTTTCAGTTTCTTCATCTGCAAAATGCACTCTCTACCTCACAGTTGTTTCAAAGAGAGCATTAAAAGTCCTACAAGTATGAGTTATTATGACTGTTACTGTAAGTTTCTTACAAGTAGAAACTATGCTTTAAACACTTATTTCCATAACATGTAGTACAACGCTGACAATATGAAATTTCCTGGCTTCCTCTATTGGATGGCCCAAAAATCTCATAGAGATACCACTTATCTTTTCCTTAAATCCATTTCTGCTGTTTTCTCCATTTCTCTGTGGCTCCATCATTCACCTCACTTGGTTATATACCCTTATGATTTTCTTCAACTTTTCACTATCCCTAACCTTTCATACTCAGTTAATAAAATCTATTAATTTTACCTACTTCCAATGCCATCACCCTAGTAAAGGTTCTCATTATCACTCACCTGGACTATTGAAGTAACTGATTTTCCCACCTCTACATTCTGCCCCCTCAAATCTGTCTTTCATATTGCTGCCAAAATTTATCTTTCACATAGACCAAGACATTCCACTCTTCTACTTGAATTTCTTTAGTAGCTTCCTGTTGCCTCCTGAATTAAATTCAAACTCCTTTATTCAAGGACTTCCATATTGTGGTGTGCTCTAATTGGAAAACCTAATCTCACATTCCCTATACAGAGTCAATGCTCCAGCACCACTGTGTGCCTCCCAAACATTCAATGGTACTCTACTTCCTCCAAGCCTTTGCTCAGGCTATCTTCCTATTCCTGGAATGTCTCTCTTAAACTGAAATCCTATGAGAAACACTTTTTTTTTTCTTTTAAGGCAATTGGGGTTAAGTGACTTGCCCAGGGTCACACAGTTAGATAGTGTCAAGTGTTTGGTCTGAGGGAGCATTTGAACGCAGGTTCTCCTGACTTCAGGGCTGGTGCTTTATCCACTGTGCCATCTAGCTGCCCCCAGAAACACTTTGTTTTGTACTTTTTAAAATGTACTTATCATGAAATACTATCTACTCCAGTTAACTGCATTTGCGTCTTTCTCTCCTACTATACTCTAAAGTTTCAGAAGAGTAAGAACTTCTTCTCTAGCAGAATATTATGCACACAACAGGCACTTAATAAATGTATGTCAAATAAAAGACTGAATGAAAAAATAAGTAAATAATAAGTATTCAGAATTGTTTGGTCTAAAGTATCACAGAAGTGGGGATGTACAAAAGCAGAAAAAAGATAGTACTACAAGCAAGAGGAGTAGAAAACAACCTGCCAAGTCCAGAAAGTTCTTGTAAGTGAAATACAGGCAGTTTTGCTAAAACCCCACATAGGCATTCCTAAAAATAACCACTATACAAAATAGAGCAACAAAGCCCAGAGAGCTTATGGAGAAAATGGGATTAGGAGCACAATATTCAAACTCAGTACCAAGACAAGGCAATGGAACCACCAGGCCACAAGGAACCCCCAACCTTGGGATCCAGGACACTAACAACCAAGAAGGCAGGCACTGCCCCTTAAGGGTTATTAAGTATAATTATCTTATGACAAGGACACCTTTGGCACAGCCTCTTTCATGAGGTGCCTCCCAGGAGATTCCACACTGCCCCCACTCACGTTTCAAGTGAGGCAGTATGCCCCAACCATCTCCAACAGGCTTTTTCCTCCAGGTATCAGTGGATCAAAGAGAGCAGGTCATCACTCTCCGTTCTTGGGAGGGAAGAGGTAAGGGGGTGTCCCTGTCTTCCCTTCCTTCTATGTATGCCTGCCTCTCTAGGTCCTCACCTCCATCCAGAAGTCACCCCCCTAATGCACGCGCAGCAATTTTCTCAATGATGATATGGCACACAAACTAACACAAACTCTGTATCATGATCAAACTGGTTCCCTAATATATCAACTGCAATGGAACAAATACTGGTTTTCAAAACGAGCATTATAGTGGAAATAACTATAGAAAGAGGCGTAAGAAAGTCTGAAAGAGAAGTTTTGAGCCAAAATATAGTGATCCCTAAATGCCTGGCCAAAAAACCTGGAATTTATCCAACAGGAAGTCAATGAAGGTTTTTAAACAAAGCTGTAAATATCAAAGTACTGTTTTAGTAAATAAAAACATGCATGATGGATTAGAAAGGAGAACGAAGGCAGAATAACTAGCCAATTAGGTGACTGGAGTAATCTAAGCATGAAGTGATATGGGCCAAATACCAAATAAAGCATAGCTAAATTATGTAGTACAACAGTGTTAAATTCAAATAGAAAAGGGTAGGGGAGGAGGTATCACTGAAACCATACATAAAAGATCTCTGTGAGTCACATATTGGCTTAGTTTTAAAATACTATGTTATCTGTTTTATTGTAT
Source organism: Vombatus ursinus (assembly GCF_900497805.2). Lineage (NCBI taxonomy): Eukaryota > Metazoa > Chordata > Mammalia > Diprotodontia > Vombatidae > Vombatus > Vombatus ursinus. The sequence continues at coordinate 10,150,722 of NW_020954579.1, forward strand.
TTTTATTTAATTGTTAAATATTTCCAAATTACATTTTAATCTGGTTTCCACCTCACTAGGGAATGTTGTGGGCAGCTAGGTTTGAAATCTCATCTCTGCCACTTACTTTTATGACCTTGGACAAGTCCTCTCTGGGCCTGTTTCCCCAACTGTAAAATGAGGAGGGAAGTGGAAAAGATGGCTTGCGAGTTCCCTTCCAGAAGCTCTGTATCTATGCTCTTATGAAATCCTGTTGGTATATACTACCTCTATATGCTCACTTAACTCCTAAACCCACTTCCTCATCTCTGAAATGGAAACAATAATGTCTATATACAGCAGCGGTTGCTTCCAGGAACCAGAACCTTGTAAACCTTGAAACATATAGATAAGAAATATAAACTTGAGTTATCATCATGTTCTAAGCTTTATATGGCCAGGGTACCTACATCCAGTCAATCAATGCTTATTAACACTAATCTTCAAAATATCTGGGGCAGCTAGAAGGTGCAATGGATAGAGTACCGGCCCTAGGGTCAGGAGGACCTGACTTGAGTTCAAATTCTGCCTCAGACACTCACTAGCTGTGCGATCTGGCCAGGTCACTTAACCCCAATAGACTCAAAAAATTTTTTTTCTTATTTTAGGTACTTTAAAGGTTAATTCTAAGTCTTAAGTATTATTTAAGTTTAAGACCATCATTATTTCAAACCATTAAGGTCAAATTCATTAAACTTTTATCTCATACAATATTGCTTGGTTATCTTGGAAGATTTTTAAGAAATCCTCTATATAGGGGGAAATATCCTTAAAATTCTTTACTAAATTTCAAGACCTCATTGAAAACCTCATTTGTTCTTCTCCTAGTGTACCTTACCAATTGATAACCAGAAATATTTGCATTTCAGACTTCATAGTAATGTTAAAATTATCACTGATACCCTTTTCTCAACACAGAAGAGGAAGAGAGGAGAAAAAAGTTCAAAAACTGTAAATTCAAAAGGTCAAGGACTTAGCACTCCATATTAAGGCCCAAATTTTGGCACTTTCAAACAAACTCCATTACTCCAAGGTAATGGGAACTACAGATAACACAGAACAGTGAAATGCATATATGTAATCCAAAACTTCATTTTAATAATCAGTTTCAACCAACTCCCTAACAAACTTTCCTGTAAGTAAAGAAGCTAACACTAATAAGCTGCAACAATAAAAAGCTCACCTTTTTCTTCACACCCTCTGGTGAAGTGCTAATGAATAAAGCAAAAATCCACACAACAAGTATCAACAGGAAGAACTGAGATAACCAGCACTAAATAACTTTTAGTTGAGGGCAGGCTGTATTATCTGCCAAACTACACTGTTTATATCTAGGCAACTTAACCAGGTCGAACCATACAGTGCTCCTTTCAAAAGGCAAAGGTAACTTTGAGAAATGTGATGCCACTCAGCCAACTTCTCCAAGCACAATCAGAATTTGCAATACTGAAAATTCATAATAAAATCAGGAATCCAAAAACATTCAGCAACATTTGGATAAAACTATACTGAATTTCCTTCAACTTGCCCTTTTCTCAAACTTGGGCAGAAACTATAATTGGAACAAAACTAATCTGAAGTGAAAAGAAAGAGAAAAAAACTAGGCAAAGAGAGAAAACAAAACCAGATACTTCTTAATCTTAAAGTCTGTTTCCAAATGTGACAATAGTTAAAACTCTTGAAAATCTGCTAAAAATTCTTGGAGAAACAAGACATACACTAAGGCCAAAATATCTAAGTTCAGTATCTTCGATTATAATCTTCATATATTTGTCTTCAGACTAAGTTCTTTATTTTAACCTATGAGAACAAGCCAAGGTCTGCTCACTATCTCATAGGTCATTAATGCCCAGTAGGAGTTCAGGTTTCCTCAAATCCTGCTCTTTAGATTTTCCCTTGTGTTTTCCCAAAGGAACAGGAAATAAGCTTTTAAAAAGAAAAGCTCAGAAACATGGTTATTTCAGCTTTTTTTAGAGGAAGAGTTTTTTTTTTTAATTAAAATCAAATAGTTTGGTTCCTAACTTACAAAATGTTTCATATAGCATCCTAAAGGTCAGAAACATAACTGTTAATAATACTCTATCATTCTCAACCACATGCAAATTTTTCTGAGGAATTTTCTCCTCCCTTCATAATTCCATACTCCTCTTCAGTCCACAAGTGGCATCTTTTGTATCATCATTTAGGTCCACTGGTGGTCTTCAGAGGTTGCAGACCTCTGCTCTGACATGTTAATATTCCAACTTTTTTTTTTTTACCAAATTCAACATTACACTCATCTGGGTAAAAACTTATGACATGGTTCACCTTAGTTATGGTAATTAGTATTGTTTGGTTTTACAGAGTATGGTTTTACATGGTCTACAGCAGATTATGTCATCATGTTATTAAGCAGTCACAGAGACTCAGAGAACAATTTATTATGCTACAGTCACTAAATATTTTCCTAACTAATGAAGCAGACAGTGACAGTCTTAAAAAAGAAATCCAAGCAGCTGTTAAAATATTTGATGGAAATGAAAAATCTCCAAGCTTTGTACAGTTAACACTGTAGGCATTCTAAAAAGACTTGAGAGGCATTTTTCACTCTAGTTATCTGCACAGTTTTCCTAAGTAAAATTAACCTGAAAGAGACATTCCAATATGAAAAGTTGCTTTCATGAATTATGAAACCACTCTGACCAATCATATTATCTGAAAAAGCAAAGAAGACAAATAGGTCAATAAAGGCACTTGAGATTCTCAAAAATAACTCAACACTAAATTAGAAAGAATATTTCCTACAACACTAAAATCACATGTTTAGATATGATTTAATCTCTTACCCAAAGACTGGTCAGGAGATAGTCTGGTCAACCAACAAGCCTTTACTACATGCCAAGGATAAAAATGAAATGGTCCATTCTAAGGGGGCAACATTCACAAAATACAAACTAGATACAATGTAATGTGGAGGGAGTGAAAATCAGGATAAGCTTGCTATAGAAAGTAGTACTTGAGTTTGGCTTCAAAGGAAGCAATGGTTTGGAACTGTTATTCACCTGGAGAGCATTCCAGGCATGGGCCACAGACTGAGGAACTGCATGGAGACAGGTGTGGAATGTCCTGAACAAGGGAGTAAGCCAGTTTGGCTGGGCCACACAGTGTTGGAAGTAGAGTAATAAGTGATATGCAATAAATCTGGAAAAGTTGGCTCAAACTAAATTCTGAAAGGCTTTAAAAGTCAGAATGGTTTGCTTTGGAATGACATGGTAAGATCTGTACTTTAGGAACACTCAAACTGGCAGCTATCTGAAAAATAGACTACAGATAGACTGGAAACAAGAAGAACTATTATACGGCTATTGCAATAATTCAGCTGAGAAGTGATAAGGATCTGAAAAAGAGTGGTGGAGATATATGTATGTTATGTACATACGTATGTATGTGGACACAGGAAAGAGATATTGTAGGGAAAGAAATCAACAACTTGGCTGTAAGAGGTGAAGGAGAAGGTAGTAAAATTGGGAAGAGGGGAAGGTTTGGAGGAAGAGAAAATAAAAACGAATTTTGAACTCATGCTGAAAGGCATGTTGGATCTAAGGCCTAAAGGATGTACAGTTGGAGGACATCCAACTGATGATAGGAGACCCAAGTACAGTATGTTTCCCTACTATAGACAAATAATCCCCATTCAGACTCACAAGAAGTCTAACTGAATAAAAAGAAACAAACTCTTCCAAACTCTTCAAAATGGATAAATTGATGGTAGTCTTTTTTTTTAATTACAATTTAGAAGACCATTTAAATTTGATTTTACAACTAGGATTTTCAGTTTTTTCAGTGTAAGAAACTAAACCCTTCACAACTGTGCCCAATGATATTCAAATCTAAGAATCTTTGAAACAAGCATCATCAACAGCATTTGAAAAGTACATTTAAATCCTCTATTATTTTGTATCATATTTGGAGTCTATGCTGTTTAATCTTTATATTATTAAAAACTACCTGGTCAATACAGTAAAATCCCAGGGAAAAGCACGAAGATTACAAGGTAAACAGTATAACATAAGAGACAAGGTAAGATGAAGGAGAAAGCAGCAGTGCTTAGTTAGACAAGGGAGGAAAAAAGAAATGCAGCAGAGCAATTTTATTTCTCCCTCTTCAAGCTCACAAAATGACTTAAGTAAAGAAATTAGATGTTTCTCATAGTCTAACTCAAGTCAAACCATGTCATGACAGGATTATGCCAACTCACCTAACAATGAGTTATTAACAGGTCAAATTCACAAGTTAGGCAGACACAAGTGAGACCAAATTCAATATAGCATAGGCCCTCAAGCTAAAAAGGACTTTGGTGACGATCGAGTTCAAGTGCCATTATACTTTTTTTTAAATAGATGTAAAATTAAGGCCTACAAAAGTTTACATGACTTGGCCAAGGTCACACAGAAAACAAATAGCAGAACCTGTATTTGAACCTGGGTTCTCTGACTCCACCATCAAGTTCTCTTTCCTACAGAAAAAAATACAGATTCTCAATATTATTTTTGGACAAGGTCAGGAACATTAAAAAAAAAACCCTATCAAATAAACAGCTAATTTACATAAATTTATGTAGGTCAGCTGAAAAAGTTTCTTTTCCAAACACTAGCTCAAAGTTTGACAGGTAATTCATTTTTAAAAACTGTCAGTGAATCAACCAAGTTTTTCCCCATTTTCTCTTTGACTGATTATCCTCATATTCCTACTACAGATGAATATTTAGTACTTAAGCAAATAAAATGAGGCTGTACATGTCAGCACTTCACTGAACAGCCGCCATCACGGCAGCAGAAGTAGAGAATATGCACATGTCGATAACATTAAAACACTCCCTCCACTCCCCAAAAAAGTTGAAATTACTTTCAAAAACGTATTAAATAAATTTATTTATTCAAAAACAAAGCTATATTCTAGATTCACAGGGAGATATAAAGAAGAATAAGACGGGTTCTTGCCCTAAGGAGCTTACAATCTGGTAGCAAGAGATAAGACTCACAAATAAATATGAAGGAGAGGAAGATAATTGCTAATGAGAAGTACAAAGCGCTAAGAGAGCTCAGAGGAGGGCTAGTTTACTAGTGTATTAAAATGCCATGACTATGGATTGTTATTTCATTTTCATAAGGTGTAATTTTTTTAATCCCCGATATGAGCTTTTTTACCTTGTCTTATTTTTAGAAATACACATCACACTGCACAAATCACATGACATGATGTAACTGCTAGCAAAATGGCCCAAACCATTGAAAATTATCAATGGTTACAAGGGAACGATCCTGTACACTATGACTAAGACTCAGTACATTCCATATCACTTTAATAAAGAATTTTTCTGACCACAGAGTATTTGGATTTTGGATAGAATCTTCAAGAGAATAGAAAATGTAGGCAATAAACTTACGTAGAAAGAGCAGGAAGCTACACTGTAACTCATAAAATGGGGGTTTCCCCAATTTTAAGGGGAAACTGACAGGAAGAAACAAAATGTTTTTGCTCTAGGAAGAGATTGTCTCCATTAAAGAAAATCCAAAGCGGCTACTATGGTTCACTACATGTTTAAAGTCTAATGGAGTGCTTCCAAAAAGTATCCATTTTGCTGCAAAGAAATAATGTAGGCCAATGTAAAGTTACCTGAAGATATCTGAAAATTTCTAAATTGGTTAAACAACTTATTAGAAAAAGGAACTGAATGTATCCAAAAAAGGAGGGAGAAGGAAAACCATACACACCCATTAAGCTTTTGTAAAAAGGAAATTAAAAGATCTGAAAAAACTGAGGGGAAAAAAGAAGCAACACATCAACCTGTATAAAGACTAAGCTCATTACTATTTACTACTTTCTGTACAACTATTTTGTGATTAAATCCATTAACAAAATCTCTAAGTCTATATCCACGTTACGCTGTATAAAAATTACGTAATTTAATTTTTTTTAAACAAATAAATTGTCGTTAGTTTTTTTTTTTCGGGGAAGAGGGAAATTCTATTTGGATAACAATGAAAAGATATAACACTCCCCTCATTTAAAAAAAAAACAAACCCTGATTGCCAGCCACGTGACAATGGAGTGAGACGGTAACACTAGGATTGTGAATGGGAAGGGCGGAGGGGGGGGGAGTAAGGGAGATTTCTCTTTTGGAACTTTCGGCCCGCGGGGTGGCGATCTCCCGATCCCCCGATCACCCGATCCCCCGAGGTTCCAAATACAACCCCCTCGGCCACTAAGGTTCACAACCGTAAAGTCCGTGCTTATAAATAGACCAAGGAAAAAATGCTCCAGCGATCTTTAGGAAAAAGAGGTTGAAAAAAAAGCGGGGGGAGGGAGTGCAATTTAAAGTGGCGCCATCATGTCATCCCTTCTAAGGCAACCGATAAGCAAGATTTCTTAAAAGTCATACAAGACTCGGACACTGGAAAACAAAAAGATTTTTAGGTAAAAAAGTCAAGGGAAAATATGGGTGGTTTGCCTTAATGATTAAAATAATCCTACATTCGTTCATCCTTAGGAAAACAAACTATTCGACTCGGAGCAAACACTGTAAACTGGTAAATACCCCCCCGCCCCGGGTAAAAAAGCAGCGAGATTCCAACTCAGCATAAACAAATAAAACGCCTTCCCCCTAAGCTTAGCCTTTAAAAAAATCACTCGAAAACATGTCCGGCAGGAGACGGCTTGCTCTGAACACGTTAGCAACTGAGGGCAACAAAAATATGAGAATAACTGAAACAATCATTTCACCAGAGTTGTGCCACAAACCGTGAAACGCGCAAGATGGATGTTTGAGGCAGGAAAAGATCATTTGCAGTCAAGAGAAGTTCAAGGCGAGAGCCAGAGTTTTGTGGGTGGGTTTTTTAATAGAATAAATCATGTCCTGAAGTCCGTATTTTTTAAATAAAACGCCAAGGAAAAACTGGCAAACGAGGTGGCAGCTGGTGGGGAAGGGCCCCCCCACCCCCCCGCCCTGGCGGGCGCCTCCCAGCCTCGGGATCCGGCGAGGAGAACCCCGAGGAGGCCATTTAAAGTTACGGGTTTTTTCCCTTCCTCCTTTGGCTTTCTAGTTACAACTAACAAAGAGGGAGAAAAGGGAGCCAGAGGGGGAGAGAAGGAGAAAGGGCAGCGGGGAGGAGGAGAGGAGCAGGAGCAGCAGCAGCACCTACCACGTGATGGAGGAGCGTAGCCCGGGCGGATTCAGCCCCACAAAATGGGCGCAGTTTGCAAACAACCCCGCTTGCCTCGCCAGGGAGGGTCGGAAGAACCGTGGCGGCGGCCGAGAGCGGGAGCGCGAGACGGCCCCGGCTCCGGCCCGGGCCCCCCCTGCAGCCCCCGCTCTCCTCCGCCGCCGCCCGGAGCCGCCCTGACTTTCCCCGCGGGGGGAGGGGAAAGCAGCAGAGGGAACGGCCGCTTTCTCTTGTCTTTCTCGGGCCCTTCTCCTGCCTTCGTCCGCTTCTGCAGGGGCCTGGGCACGGCTGGAAGCCGCAACCCGGGCTGAAGGGCGGGCGGGGGGAGAAGGAAAAGCCGCCCCCCCGCCCCGCACAAACAAGCGCCGCCGTCTGCAGCCCGGAGTCCGCTGCCCCGGCCGCCACCCTCCGAACACCTTTTCCCCGGCCGGGGGAGCGCGCTCCGGCCGCCCCCGGCTCAGCTGCAACGGGGCGAACAGGGTTCGCTGCGTAGCTCTTCTCTCCCGCCGGCTCGACGAGCGGTGGCGGTGGCGGTGGCGGAGCCGAGAAAATGGCGGCTGAGCTCCTTCTTTTCCCTCCCCCCCTTTAATCTGAAGCGGAGGGAGAATAGAGCGAGCGAGCGAGCGGGCGAGCGCCGGCGACACAGGGAAGGGGGACAGCGCCTCCACCGGCTGCTGCTGCAAAGGGACGCTAGGCCCCGGCCTACCGCCAGGGAGCGCTCTCCCACGCCGCCCCGCCCCCGCAGGGCGGCAGGAGGCGCGGCCGCCACCAACGAGGCAGCTTCGGCTGCAGCTATTGCATAGTAGACTGCGGCGGCGGCGGCGGTGGTGGTGGCTGAGGTGGAGACAGCGGCGGCGGCAGCGGGACCCAGCTGTTTCCCGGGACGTGAGGAGACAGCACGCAGCACTGCGGCAGCGGGGGCCGAACCCTTCTTCCGAGAGAGCATGAAGCTAAACGGGGGAGGGGTTCGTCGGATGCACAGCTTCCCTGCACCGAGTTTATTAGCATGACAGCTTACGGGTTAGAACGGGTTTGTGGAACTAAAGAGCAGCGGAGCCAAAGGGAAGGTATATTTACTGACCAGGCTAAGGTGACCTGCACCATCATTGTTTATGACTAAAATGAAGGTATAAACGGGTTGCCATCAGATCACTGAATAAGTACAGCCAGTCAGCTCCCTGCAAGAAACCTTAATAAACTGCACTTCGGCTGCTGGACGCCAGTGCTGCTTTCCGCAGCCACTCAGGGAGGGGGAAGGAGAGAGGAAGAGGGAGGGGAAAAGTACGCTACCTTTACTGCGCAGGCGCCGGCCAAGCCCCAAGCCTGACCCAGCTTGGAAAAAGAGGCCTAGATGTGAAAAGCGGAAGTGGTGACCCAAACATCGCAAGGATCTTCGGGAAATGTAGTTTTCATCCTACCACAAGGAGTTAGAGCGTCACAGCTTTGGCAATTCGGCCAAAACAGGCAAAGGACATTGCATAATAAACTTTTATGTTTTCTGCTGTGACCAACAGTTATGTAATAAAAGCATAACAAGTAAATTAACAGAAAAATCAAAATATCAAATGTCTGAATTGAACTTCCCATTTTCCAGCCAGATCTGGATCAAATTGGTGGTATCTGGCCACTTTTAAGTGAGTAATGTGCCTAATTAGCCTATTCTATCATAAACATAAAAGAAATCTGTTAAATTATGTCATTAATTCATGAAGACTGTCCACTATGTATAGAGAAGTAGTGATTTGTATGGGTGGCGAGAATACCCACACAAAATTACAAGGTGCCTCAAGTCCCAGGGATATATTCCCTTGTTTTAAAACAAAGCAACAAGATTCACCATGCAGAAAGACAATACCTTTTAAAATTCTACCATGATAATCCCACCAAAATAGACTATCAGATAATCAAAGTTAAGATTCATTGAGACATATTAATAGGAACTCCTCGGGTATCAATACCCTGACAAAGTTTTTTTAATGTCATTTTTAAAAGATCAAATTATTAAATCATTACTCAAAACAAATTAAAGGTATGCTTGACTGTAAAAGAAAGGTATAGTTAATAGACACTACCTAACCTTTCTGTGGTTTACCAGAATCAATTTCCAGCTGTTCCTCATTTCAAAGTTGAAAAATGCCTTTGCAATGGCTACAGAAAAGTTTTGCTATCCACCCACATAAACCTACCCTGTTAACTCCCCAGGAATTTCAAGCAGCACTTTATGGTTCACTGACCTTTTCACAGAACACCTACAGTTTGGAAACATCTACATGCATCTCTTAAAAACCACATTCTCAACTATATACCTATAGCAAAACTTGTCAACTTGAATATCTGGGGGAAAAAAAAAACAGATGGACATTTGGACATATACAAATATGCATTTGAAAAAAAATTCTGTACTTTTCCTATTTATAATACTATGAATAGGAGGAAAGGGTTAAAAATATATAATGAGTAACTGCAACAGAACAGCAAAATTATGTTTTCAAAAAACAGCACTTCAATACCATCAGATGGCGCTTTAGAGCTCTAAAATTAGATACTGAAATCTCAATTAGCAGAAGAGAAAACACCAAATAAGGTGAACCTTTCAGAGTACACTTAAATATTATGTTCAAAAACGTTCACAGACTCCACAAAAGAATAAATCTTGCTACTAATCCAACTCTTAAAAATTAAGCTACCAAAATTAAGTCATAATATGTATAGGATAATAAAATGGTAACTGGGGAGGGAGGAATACAGGGGAGAGTTATTTTAAAATCACGGTACATCTGGACAAAGTAGTGGTGTTAAACTTTTTTTCTCCTGAGGATATGAGAGATTAGGGATACTCAAACCGGTCAGTTGGCTCCTCAAACAGCATAACTTTATGGTCCCATTCTAAATAAGCAGACTACAATGTCCAAAAGTAAACAAATGGGAGCCTTGGCATTGAACCAGAAGGAGTATAGTGCCCTAACCCTAATTCCTGTGGAGGGAGGAAAAAAACTGCAATCATATCCTAAAAATTAGCTACTTCTACTCCCATATAACAACTCTCTAGTCTTCAGCAGACTGCCACGCCCCCCACTCAAATATCTTTCCTATCTCTCTCATTTTTAACTTTCTCCCTATAAACTGGTTCCTTACCTATCCTGTTTAAATATTACCAAATCTCTCCCAGCCTTAGAAAACTTTCATATCTACAATACCACCAAGCTGTTGCCCTTTAGCACCTTTCCATTCCTCAACCAAATTCCTGCTGACAAACCCTATTATCCAAGATGTTGTCTCCTCTCTGCACTTTTTATAACATTTCCCTCTCCTGGTTCTTTTGCTTTGTTTTGCTGTTTTGTTTTCGATAGGCAATGAGGTTAAGTGACTTGCCCAGGGTCACGCAGCTAGTAAGTGTCAAGTGTCTGGTCTGAGACTGAATTTGAACTCAGGTCCTCCTGACTCCAGGGTCGGTGCTCTATCCACTGTACCACCTAGCTGCCCCTTCCTGGTTCTTTCTGTCTTAACTGTGGGTGCTCTCAAAACTCTGTCCGGGGCCCTTTTCTTTTCTCTTTTACTCTCTACCCATGATTTCATCATCCCTACACAGATGATTCACAGTTACATCTATCCAACTTCAGTGTCTCTCCTGAGTTCCAGTCCCACGTCACCAACTGTCTATTGGACATTTCAAACTAGACCACAAATTGGACATGTCCAAAACAGACTTTACCATCTTTTCCCCAAAACTCATCCCTCCTCCAAACTTCTGACTTTCTACTTAAGGTATTACCATTCTTTTAGTCTCTTAGGTCTACAACTTCAAAGTAATCCTCAACTTCTCACTCTCCTTCACTCCAAACATCCTTTCAGTTGTCATATCTTGCAGTCTCTACACCTACAACTCTTCTAACCTCTCCTCTCTACTTACACAGCCACCAAATGGTGAGAAAGATAAAGGTTTGAGTTCCAGCTTACCTTAGGTTACATGGCACTGGTAGGGGACAGACTGGGACATTAAGGAACATTAATGAGTAAAGGGTACATACTTGCATACACTCTCTCTCTCACACACACACACACACACACACAAATTCTATAGGGTGTCTATCCAAATGCATGTTGAAATCTGGGCAATAGATATTTTTTATCTACTTGGTCTTTCCTATGTTGAAGGACAGGCCAAACTCTTTCAAGAGGCTCTGCATTGTACTGAGGGTTGGTGCAATCAGCACAAGGTTATTTGCAAAGAGGAACATCTAGAGAACCTCACCATCCACAGGAAATCCTTCTTCAACCTAGATCAGGGGTGGGGAACCTGTGGCCTTGAGGCCACATGTGTCCCTCTAGGTCCTTGGTTGTGGCCTCTGACTGAATCCAAACTTCACAGAACAAATACCCTAAAAAAGGATTTGTTCTGTAAAAGTTGGACTCATCAAAGGGCCTCACCTGTGCTGGATCTCTTCCCCATCACAGAGGGGAATACTTTTAGCAGGCATAGATCTGCTATCAGGTCCACCTGATATTTTATATTAGAGGGTCATTGAACAGGGTTATTTCTGTAGTTATACCTTTCAAAAAATCATAGATAATACTGAGTGAGACACTTTATTGTGAAAAAGGTATGTAAGGCTTGTTCTACAAAATCAAAATAATTTTTTATAACTGACAAATAGTAAGTACAATGGGATCTTAAACTATATCTTTCAGTTAATTGTGAAATGGTGAAGATGTGTGTGGTTTATCACTAATTATCACTTGGTATAAAGCCCGGTTGGTTCTCCACAATTGTGTACAGACGACCTGGGAAAGCAGGCACTAGGTTGGCAGTTACTGATGTTTTTTCAGTCACCTTTTTCAGACTAACAAGATAGCAGATTTTTTAAAATGCCTTTGATATCTTCTATTCCTCTAGATACCTATCAATCAATTTTTTATATCAATTCCTCAATGCATTCATAATTGTGTCTCTTCCAGTATTTCTATTATATCCACTTGGTTCAAGCAAGCTGTTTTTCCCCATCTTTGTTTTCTACAGCTCCGTATTTTTACCTTCTCTATGAACACATCTGGAATTGGGATAGAGGGACTCGAGTGTGACAGTCCCACCATTTTTAATAAAGAAAACAACATGCTGTAATGATTACAATCTTTTCCACTTTTCTTCTCTTTATAGTCCTTCCATTTTCATCTTTGAATGCCCTTTATCTCTTGCCAAACCTACTTTAAACTGGTTTTACTCTCTACTGCATCTTTCTACCTTATAAGATAATACTTCTCATAATAATCTATTATCCCATTGTGTAAAATTTTTAAAGGAGTTCAGATTTTAATCCAGTATTGCCTTTGGCAGCTATCTAGTTTAATTTGGCATTAAGATGTATGTTTATTGTCTATGGCATTTTCTAGGCTATTTTGGTCTCCTTGTTGTAGCAATTGATTTACACTGGTTAAAATGGATAAAATTATTATAGTTTGTGTTGATTTCATTTCTGTTGTTTATTTCCTATTTTTATCTTTAATTACTTATTTAAATAGTTCAAGGTATTTCAGCTGCCTATATTTTTCCTTATTATTTTCTTCCCTTTTAAAAATAATTCTCATCTTAGTTCTGATGAGTCTGAACTCAAGTCTGACTGTACACAAACAGTTGATTCAAGGACAATTCCCACAATAAAAATTCTTTCCCTAGGTGATAAAATATAATCTATTTTATTCTTTATGGAAATCCATGAAACAAGGGTTTTACATAATCCATCATAAAGACATGTAGATATATTACTGAGACTGAGAACAGGTAAGATTTCTTACCTGTTATATAAAAAAAATCCTACTTCAAAAAAAGACTTGTCCATGATAATATTCCAAGTACCTTAATACTAATAAACTGAAGGTCTCTGAGATCAACAAAGAAAAACCCATAAAAAAAACCCCTCATTCACTAGCTTCAAAAATGGCATTTTATTTCCTTATAGTTTATTCTTCCCAGGATTGTTATAAGGATAAAATGATAGTGTTTAAAATAATGCCTGACACATAGTAGGCACTTAATGTTTATTTCCTTCCTTATTCATTTTTACCAATCTATCATACTTATCTGATGCCTCATCATAGAATAGAGACCCAAACAGAAAGACATTGATTCAAAAAGCCCAACAGGTCAAAAGCCCAGGCAATCTACACTAAGAGAATTAACAGAAACTTGACTATTGTGATTCATTTTTTTTAGCCACAGAAACTTGGGATTATCTATCTAAAGCACAGATGATACAATCTGTATGAGTGGAGAAGGTATTGAGGCCAATGAAAACAGATGCTAGAAATACTGAAGTAAGCCTATCCAACATTAACATTTTTCAGTCCCCCAACAATTCTGTTCTGACCTATACTATTTTCCTCTACACTTCCACACCTTCATCCATTTGTTCTCCCTAAAATACTTTCCCTCACCTGACCTCCACCAATCTATGTCCATCTTTTCCTTTACATTCTGCTCAAAACTTAATTCATCCCAGAGTGTATCCAGCAATTTATGCCTTGTGCCACTTTAAAAGATTTATGATTTCACCACTGTGGGCTCTCCCTCTACCAATATATAGATCTCAACATCCTCTACACTTGAACAGATAGTCCACATGAATTGCTCTAATCCCCAAAACGGAATATCTAGTCCAGTGGCAGGGAACCTGCAGCCTCGAGGTGTAATACATGGCCCTCTAGGTCCTCAAGTGCTGCCCTTTGATTTATTCTGTGAGGTCTGGATTTAGTCAAAGGGTAGCACTTGAGGACCTAGAGGGCCACATGTGGCCTCAAGGCTTCAGGTTTCCCACCCCTGAAGGCAGTCAAAATTCATTCATTAAGCACTTACTATGTGCTAGGCACTATCCTAAGCTTCGAAGAAAGGAATTAACAGTCTCTACCCTCAAGGAGCTTATTTTCTAATGAGGAAGGTTAAACAAGGCAAAAGTCTATTCAGACTTAAGAAAGCAAAGTGGTATAGTGGAAAGAGCACTGGATACGGAGTTAGGAGCCCTGGGTTCTAGCCTTAAATGTGCCACTTTCTTGATGGGAGACCTTAAGCAAATCATTTTACCTTTCTAGTCTTTACTTTCCTCATCTGTAAAATGAAGAAGCTGAATTAGATGATCTTTAAAGTCCCTCTTAGTTCTAATCTTGATGATTCCAAGGCTGATTGTCAAACAAGAAGTACAGTCTTTTGACAAGTCCATTCTTAAAGTTTTCATTTCCCACTCTCTCTTCCTGTCTTCCAGTATCTGACAAAGAGATGGTCCATCTCCTTGCCACAGCCAATCCCTCTACACATAAACTTGATCCCATTCTGTCTAGTCTTCTCCAGCAGAAAAGATATTCAACAATCATCCCAATATACACACCTCAAATCTTCACCTATCAACTGGTTCCTTCCCTCCAATTCAGACATGTTCAGATCTCCCCTATCCTTACATAAGTTTTACTAGACCCCACCATCCCCTCAAGCTATCAACCTATATCTCTTCTCAGTTTCTCAGACTCCTTGAAAAAGTTACACTCAGTGCCTCTACTTTCCTCTCACTCATTCCTCAACCCTTTGAAATATGGCTTTGCATCTCATCACTCAACTGAAACAAAGTTACCAATGATGCCTCAGTCTTTTCTCAATCTTACTCATTTATCTGTCGCATTGGAAGCTGTAGACCATCCTCTGCTCCTGGATCATCTTTCCTTTTTGTGTTTCTGTGACACTACTCTCCTAGTTTGCCTCCTACTTCTCAGTCTCCTTTGCTAGCTCAACATCCATATCATTCGATCCGTGGGTGATCCTACTTTCCTTTACATGGATCTGATCAAGTGACTCTATTCAAATAATTCCAGTGGCTTCATCTTATCTCTAGGATAAAATATAATCACCTAACTTTCCTTTTAAAGCCCTCTAACACCTAGTCCCAACCTATGTTTTTGGACTCCAAGATCAAATATAAAGTCCTCTAACTCTTCATAACCTAGCCCCTTCCTGCCTTCCCAGCTTTTTCACACCTTACTCTCCTACTTGCACTCTTGCAAACCAGCCAAATGAGCTTTCTCTCTGCTGCTCGCACAAAACACTAACTCTATCTCCATGCCTTTGCACTGGCAATCCCCCATGCCTAGAATACACTCTCTTCTTACTCTGCTTCAAAGAGTCTTTTTCTCTTTCTATAAGATGCAGCTCAGGCACCATTTTGTACATGAAGCCTTTCCTGATTCCCACTCCCACCCCATCCCTACCAATTGCTAGTGCCATCCCTCTCAAACTACCCTGTATTTAACTACTTTGTGTGTGTGTTTATTAACTTTAGATTTAAGCTGCATATATTTTTATATATACTCGCTGTCTCGGTCATTAGAATGTAAGCTAACTGCAAGTGGGGATTTCTTCCTTCTTCATACTTGTCCCAGTACCTACCACAGTGCCTGGGACAGAGGAGGCCCTTAATAAACATTTATGGATTGACTGATTGATTGGTAGAGCCTGCCAAAATTTGCATTTTATTGGCACAGTTTTTGAGAACTCAAGATCAATAACACACCAAGAAGAGAGAAGAGAATATGCTACCATATGCTGATTTAAATGTTTTTTGTGTTATGTGTCTCTCTTCTAACTACACTAAAAGAAGTTCCTCAATTGTACGTTTCCATTAGTTTTAGGCTTGGGGTTGAGTTTTTTGGATGTTCCATAATGCCTTGTACATTGCTAAACCCAAAGAGCTCAAATCAAAACAAATATTTACTAAGCTCCTAAACTTTTCAAAGTCTAAGCATTCAATAAATGCTAATTAAGTGAATGAATTAAAGTTAAAAATCTTTCAAAAATATATGCTATAAGACTAAGCAACAACCAATTGAAAAAATGCTCCAAATCACTAATAATTAGAGAAATGCAAATTAAAGCAACTCTGAGTTTCCACCTCATCTTCATCAGATGGACAAAGATGGCAAAAGAGGAAAATGACATGCTCAGAGGAGCTTCAGGAAAACAAGCATACCAGTGCTGGTGAAGCTGTTAATTGGTCCAGACATTCCGGAAAACATTTTGTAACTATTCCCCAAAAGTTATTAAACTATAAATCATGCATACTTTTAACTCAGCTATATAACTACTAGGCCTGCACTCCAAAGATATCAAAGAAAGAGAGAAAAGGCATATATGTACAAAAATAGTAATAGCAGCTCTTTTCATAGTAGCCCAAAAATGGAGTGCCCTACAATCAGGGAACGGCGAAACAAGTATGTAAATGTAATGGAATATTATTGTGCCTTAAAAAATGATAAAATGGACAGTTTCACAAGAAATCAGGAGACCTCTGTGAACTGATGTAGCACAAAGTAAGCAGATGTAGGAGAACAATTTATATGACAACAATATTACAGAGAAAAACAACCTTGAAAGACTTTAGAATTCTGATCAAAGCAATCATAAACCGTGATTCCAGAGAACTGATGATGTATGCCTCCAACCAGAGAAACGAAAAACTTAAACATAGGAGACATAAATTTTTGAACACAGCCAATATGGGAATTTGTTTTGCTAGAACATGCATATTGATTATGAGGATTTTATTTTTCATTCAGTTGGGTAGGAATAGTAGTAGGCAGAGATAACATACACTTATAAAAAAAAATTTTTTTAAAAATATACTACAGGACAGCTAGGTGGTACAGTGGATAGAGCTCCAGCTTTGGAGTCAAGTGGACCTGAGTTCAAATCTGGCCTCACACTTGATACTTAACTAGCTGTGTGACCCTAAGCAAGTCACTTAACCCTGACTGCCTCACCAAAAAAAAAAAAATATATATATATATATATATACACACACACACACACACTACAGAAAAAGCTAATTTATTGTAAGCTTTATTATGCAATTCAATACACCAATCAAACTCTAATACAGCATTCTTTTCTGTGTTACTCTTCATTTGCTACATTCTTAATTTTCATATACTAACAGACTGGATAAAAACAAACAAGCACAACATTTCAGTGACTCTGGCTTTGTGACAGAAAGTTAGAGCTAGAAAGAGCCTTAAAGATCACCTAACCCAACCCCTCCATTTGACCATGGAGGAAAATGAAGGCCAGAGGTAAAGTGACTGAATGACAGTATCACAATGCTAGTTACTGACAAAGATGGAACTAAAATGTTCCTAGGAAAGTTTCCTATCTCAGTCTACTACATCAAGCTGTCTCCCTTTCAAACTTAAATTTCCAATCATCTTATCTAAATAATCCATCACTAAAATGGATAAAGAAATGATTTTTCATGCTTTAAAAGAGTAACGGAATTATTTATACAGCTGACTATTAACACAATTCTCAAGATCTTTTCATCAAATGTTTAATTAAGAGACTGCTAGGCCAAAGGAATTGAAGAATTAAGTTCTGGCACACTGTTTGGTTTTCCATCTAGAACAGACAAGTTAACTTTTGTTATTTATAGATTCAACAGATAATTAGCAAAATTAATTAACACATTAATTAGCATGTATGCCTACTATGCATCAAGTATAGTGCTACGTACCGGGAATACAAAAAGAAAAGTAAAATGATCCCTATCCTCAAGAAGCTTAAAATCTAGTCAGGAGAGACAACATGCAGAAACACACACTGACATGTATAAAATAGATAGAACATAATTTTAGGGGAAGGTCATTAGCAGCTGAGGGGATCAAGAAGGGCTGATGTAGAGAGGGTAGAGCTTGCAGTAAGCTTCGAAGGAAACTAGGAATTCTGAGTGAAGGTAAGAACAAAGTGCCTTCTAAGGCATGGGGGACAAGTACAAAAGCACAAAGACAGGAGATGGAGTGCCATGTAGAAGGAACAGGAAGAAGGCCAGTTTGGCGTCTGGACCACATAGTATAGAAGAGGAATAAGGTTGGAAAGGTAGATAATAGGCTAAATACAGAAGACTTCACATTTGATTCTATAGGCAATAGGGAGCTACAGGAGTATACTGAGTTGGGGAGTGACATGGTCAGGCCTGTGCTTTATAAAAATCACTCTGATAGCTATGTAGAAGATGGACCGGACTAGAAAGAAACATGAGGAAGGGAGAACAATTAAGAGGTTACTCCAGTAATCTAAAGAGAGAGGGAATGAGGACCTAAACTAGACTGGTAGCTATATGAGTACAAAGAAGGGAACCAATACAAGAGATATCACGTAGGCAGAAACAATGAGATTCGGCAACTGAATGATTATATGTGGGGTGGAGAGAGTGAAGACTTGATGATACCACCTGAGACTGGAAGGATGGTGGTTCTCCTGCAAGAAACACAGACAAAGGGGCAGCTAGGTGGCGCAGTGGATAGAGCTCCAGCCTTGAAGTCAGGAGGACCTGAGTTCAAATTTGACCTCAGACACTTGACACTTACTAGCTGTGTGACACTGGGCAAAGTCATTTAACCCCAACTGCCTCACCAAAAAGCAAAAAAAAAAAAAAAAAAAAAAAAAGAAATACAGACATTTAGAAAAGAGGTGGATATGGGAAAAAAACATGAGTATTGTTTTAGACATGTTGAAGTTTAAGTCACCTATGGAATATGAATTGCCTAGTAGTAGTTATAGAGGACTGGAGCTCAGGAGAGTGACTAGGTATGGATATATAGATCTGGGAGTGATCAGCATAGAGATTAAACCTATGGGAGATGATGATATCAACAAAAAGCGAAGAAAGCCCAGAACTGAGCCTTAGGATCTACCCATAGTTAGGGAGCATTATGTCAGTGATGATTCAGCAGAGAGATTTAATAAGGAGAGATCAGAGAAGAACAAGAACCACAGTCACAAACCAAGTGTCATGAAAACCCAGAGACGATCAAATCTGACATAATATGTGGTGCTCCACTTTGGTATGAGGAATGAATGGCTCTTGGGAAAAGAGAAGAGTAACAGATACATTGGGAAATGAAAGTGATGTTAAAAACAAAAGATATAAATACAAATTAATTTTTAAAAATAAAAAATTTCATGTTAGAATCTTATGTGAAAACCCTGTGTGTTTTGAGATCCTTAAAGCTTCCATTTCTTAAAATAATTTCAAATTTGGTTGTTTAAAAAAAAAACTTAGCCACATAAAAATAATAGGTTTTGAGTACATGAAATATTTCAGTTGATAGAATAAAAGCTAGCAAAAATATTTAAAATGAAATTTGTTAAGCTTAAGACTTCACTAGGGGCAGCTAGGTGGCACAGTGGATAAAGCACCGGCCCTGAAGTCAGGAGGACCTGAGTTCAAATTCGGCCTCAGACCAAACCACTTGACACGTACTAGCTATGTGACCTTGGGCAAGTCACTTAACCCCAACTGCCTTACCAAAAAAAAAAAAAAAAAAGATTAAGACTTCACTTCTGTTGGGCACATTGGCTGATTTAATATTGATAAAGAACTAAATCTGGCCACACAGAGGTTCAATGTCAAAAAAGGAATAAGACTACAGTGGCATTGAGTACTCCTGCTTTCAATGAAACATACAAAAGTCCTTTTAATTGTCTGACAACTGCCTGTTTGCAGAGAAGGTTAATTTTGAGGATATTTATTCATGATTTTATTCACTATTTATTCACTTAAGCTATTTATTCACCAACTGGCTGGTGACCCCACTTTTGCCAAAGGAGCTAGAAACTTAAATTCATATAATAGGGAAATGTGGAAAAAGGAAATGAGGAGTGAAGAAGAGGAATCTTCCAGGTGCTTTAGAGAAAGGAGAGGAGGAAAAGAAATATTAGGGCTTCCTAATGGCTCAAATTTCTACACACCCAAAAATGGCTACATAAGTTAACAAGAGGACAGAAAATGTTATGCATGGGGAAAGAAAGGGATGATGGATACATGTGGAGGATGGCAATATCTATAAGATACCTATGTGTGCTTATAAGAGAAACCTAATGACACAGGAAATGTGCCCATGGTTGGTACTTATAAATAATAATCATAACAGTAGCCATATTTATACTGTACTTTAAAATTTATAAAGCACTTTACATACATTATTTCATTTGACTCTTATGATAGCCTTGTGGAGTAGATACTATTAATGTCTCCATTTTACAGATCAGGAATCTGAAGCTCAGAAAGAATTAGGTGACTTGCCTAGGGTCACTGGCTTCAAATCTTAAGGAGTTATACTTGTTCTGTCTAGGCTCCTCAGCACCTCAGTCTCTTTGCAAAGTCACCTTCTTCTAGGAGTTTATTTGTTCCCTGCTGCAGTTCCTACAAATTGGGAATGAAATCTTGCCAACTTCAGGTTCCATTTACTTGAGATCATATGGCCCAAACTACCCCCAAGCTTCCAGCCTCTTCTCATTCAGGCCTGGTCTGGAAAAAGAGCTTGACTGAAGTTTCTCTTTGGCTTTACTGAAATTCTGTTTCATCTGATGCACTTTATTAACATTTGCTGGGGTATTTTTCAAAGTTTTAAATTGATCACGTCCAAGGCCTATAAGGGCCACCAAAGGGAACAAAGCCAACTTCTAAGAAGAGACTAAAACTAACAGAGGCCAAGGACTGCATTGCCCCACTAAGTGATAGAGGCTGAAACCAAAGAGAAAACCAATTTGCAAGGCTGGTTTCCAACACTAAATCCAGCTCACTACCCCAGGCCAGTGATGCTAAAGACAGTTGAGTGGGGAATCTGGAACCCAGCCAACCCCTCCAAAAATGTAGCAGGGAAGCTGCAGAATCCAGGCTGCAGCAAAGACAAGACAAAGCAGGGCCTACCATACCCAATCCAAGAATGAAACAGTGACCAAGCCAAGCCCTGACGCAAAATTCCAAACCAGGAACTAATACAAGAGACATGAATAAAATGAAGAAAATGGATCTCAATGCATCAAAATTATCTGGTACTGGTTAAAAAAACAGAAAAGTTGATCAATGGAACAAATTAGGTGCACAAGACCCAGAAACAATCGAACATAATAACATAATGTTTGAAAAATCTAGGAACACCTACTGGAGTAATGATTCATTATTCAACAAAACCTGCTAAGAAAACTCACAAACAGTCTGGCAGAAATTAGCTTTAGACCAATTTCTCATACAATATACCAAAATAAATTCCAGATGGCTACAGAACCAAGATTAAAAAAGGATCATATCATGAATAAATTAGAGGAGTTATCTTTCACAATTATGGATAAGGGAAGAGCTCTTGACCAAACACAGAATAGAAAGGATCACAGGAGATAAAATGGGCAATTTTGATTACTTAACATTCAAAGGATTTTGTACAAACAAAATCAATGCACACATAAATAGAAGAAAAATTAATTTGGAAAAAATATTTTCAAGATATCCATAGAATCAACATAAATATGTAACAGCATGGATCATTCCCCAACAAATAAATGGTCATAGGATGTGACCTATGACTGCCATATGGTAGTTTTCAAAAGTAGAAAATCACATGCAAAAACGTTCCAAATCACTAATGATACAAGAAATGCAAATTAAGACAACTATGAGGTTTCAGTTCACACCCTTCAGACAAGCAAAGATGACAAAAAAGGATGACAACTGCTGCAGAAACTGAGAGGACAGGCAATGTTGGTGGAGCTATGAATTTTTTTTCATTTTGTAAAACAATTTGGAACTATTCCCAAAGAGTAGGTAAACTATACTTCTCCTGACTCAGGGATAATACTACTAGGCATCTTCTCCCAAAGAGATCAAAGGAGAGAAAGGACAGACATGAACAAAAATATTTATAATAGTATCTTTGGTTGTAGCAAAGATTAAGGAACAAAGAGGGTGCCCATAGATTGTGAAATGGCTGAATAAATTATGGTATATAATTGTGGTAGTAAAATATTTTTGCCCCATAAGAAATCAAGAAAGTAACAGTTTCAGAGAAACCTGAGAAGATAGTTATGAATTAATAAAGATTAAAGTGAATGGAATCAAGAGAAAATTTCTACAACATTGGTAAGAAACTATTTTGAAAGATTTAAGAACTCTCATCAGTGTACTGACCAATCCCAACTCCCAAAGAATGATGAACCACCTCTCTGTCACATCTTGCCTGAGAGGAAAGGGACCTAAGGTAGAGAAAGAGATATATTTCTGGACATGGCCACCATGAGGATTTGTATTGATTAACCACTGCTTACTTGTTATAAGAGTTTGGGGCTTTTTCTATAGAAAAGGAGGATGATGTTGGCAACAATGTTGCTAAACATGAGAAAAGAACGAAATAAGGATTATTAAAACATTTAAAAGAAAATGTAGAAACAGAAAAAAAGAGAACAAAGGACATTAAGGAGAGATAAGTAGGACAAGTTTGAAAGTAAAATATGGAGTGAGTAGAAGCAGTGTGGTTCATTCAGACTCCAGGAATAACCAGGGCAGGAATCTCAGACCAAAGGGAAGCCTACAATTCTGCCACTCTGAACCAACAGAGTTTTCCACTTGGCTGACAGAAACTGAATCTAACAT
Organism: Vombatus ursinus; assembly: GCF_900497805.2. Lineage (NCBI taxonomy): Eukaryota > Metazoa > Chordata > Mammalia > Diprotodontia > Vombatidae > Vombatus > Vombatus ursinus. The sequence continues at coordinate 10,173,394 of NW_020954579.1, forward strand.
CATTCTACTGTTATTCAGGCTCAAACTCAGGTCAGGAACTTGCAGAGTGCAAAGTAAGGGGACTAGCAATCAGACTTTGCCCTGGATCTGACCACTCTGGGAGTATTGAAAGCTTGCCGATTTCCAGCCTATCCCTGAGATCCTGGAAAACACAACACTCAATACATCAAGAAAGCAGAACTAGGACAGCCCAGCCCTTATCTCCAAAATGCCACAGAGCCCAGCCCTAACATCAAGCTTGAAGTCAAGAAGCAGGAAGGAAGACACAAACCCAGGGGAGAATGACTGCAAAACAACTATGAACAAAGTCTCATAGAAAAATACAACTTAGGGCAGCTAGGTGGCGCAGTGGATAGAGCATCGGCCCTGAAGTCAGGAGGACCTGAGTTCAAATTTGGACTCAGACCAAACACTTGACACTTACTAGCTGTGTGACCCTGGGCGAGACACTTAACCCCAATTGCCTAAAAAACAAAACAAAACAAAACAAAAAACACAATTTAGGCACAAACAGCTATAAATCCTGGAAGAGATAAAGCAAGAGTTCAAAAATGTTTTTAATCAATGAAATAAGAGCATCTGAGGGAGAGCAAAAACTGGAAAAGAAATGAGAACTATGAAAGAAAGAACTGGAAAAGGAATTAACAGCTTGGCACAAAAGGTACAAAACTTTTGCCCAAGCAGAAAACTCCCTGAAAAGTAGAATGGACCAAATAGAAGCCAATGACACCATGAGATAACAAGAAATATTAAAACAAAGTCTTAAAGGTTGAAAAATTAAGACGAAAATGTGAGGTAGCTCATAACAAAAACAACTGACCTGGAAAATAAATGAAGAAAAAAATTTAAGAACCATTGGACTCTCTGAACACCATGACCAAAAAAAGAATACAGACATCCTATCTCAAGAAATCATCAAAGAAAACTACCCATATTTCTTATAACCAAAGGGCAAATAGGAAATAGAAACACTACATCAGTCTCCTCCCGAAAGAAACTCCAAAATGAAAACTCCCAGGAACATCTTAGCCAAAATTCAGAGCTTCTAGGTCACAGAAAAAATACAGCAAGCAGCCAGAAAGAAAAAATTCAAGTACTGAGGAGCCACAGTCAGGAATTAGCAGCTACCTCTATAAAGGAGTGGAGAAGTTGGAATATAATATTTCAGTAAGGCAAAGAGTATACACTTACAGCCAAAAATAACTTAGCCTGCAAATTTGAATATGCTGCTACAGTGGGGGAAAAAAATGAATCTGAAATGAAATGGAGACCTTCCAAACATTCCTGATGAAAAGACCAGAGATGCCTTGCATAGAAACTTTAAAGTTCAAACAAAGGAGTTAAAAGAAACAAAAAGATTTTCCTTAGGTACTTGTCATTGGTTGAGGAAGTTTATTCACTGGGAGTTTCCTATACTGATAATATCACAAATCTGTACCTCCTCTTACCACCCCCCCTAACAACTATAATAATATATATAAATTTTTAAAGAAAGTAAATATGGAATTTATTATATACTTTTTTGAAAAGCAAGTTTTAAGTAACTGATTCAGTTTCAATACAATTATTCTTTTTGTTAAATACAGAATAAAAATAAATAAATTAGAAACATCAATACCAATAGTGAAAAACTTAAAAGAGTTCTGCTCAATGCAAACTTTGGAAAACTTAAGATGAATTGTGCTACCTACTTCCTGGAAGAAAAGTGCTAAATCAGAAGCACAGAATGAGATTAATTTTCAAACAGGCCCAACATAGATAGTTGTTAGGTTGTTGTTTTTTTAAACTTCATCATATTTATTTTTCTAATAAAGATCTTTTATTTTATTTGGCAGCCATGGAAAGAGTCATATGGGGAACAGGGGAGATTTAAGAAAATAAAAAAAAGAAAGGCTGTCACTGAAACATTAAAAAATACACAGAAGAGAGCAGAAGGTAAGAAGGGGACAAAGACAAGCCAGGCAGTATTGGGATTATATATCAAATTTGATATATAGTGGGAAAAAAAAAGGGTTGTACATAATAAAGACTTATGGTGTCATACACAATCCTTTTTCTCCTTCGTATAAGGAAATGTTCACATTTTTTAATGATTGTCAAGTTTTCATAATGAAAAAGGAATGTGTTTTTAAATGAAAAAAGAAAATTCCCAATACAATGAAAAAATATTATGGGTTAAGAAAACTCCAAAAAAAAAAAAAAGCAGGGGGAGGGGGGGAGAGGGAATAAAAAGAAAACTCCAAGAAGTAAGCCCAGAAGAAGAGAGTGACTACACATTGAGAACAAGTAGAACCTCACCAAAAAAAAAAAAAGACCTGCCCACAAGAACTTTAAAAGTGGAAATGTGGCAAGAAATAAATTAATTTAGAAAAAAAGAACACCAACCAGCTTAGAACATAAAGCAAAAAACCTTTTCCAAGCATTAGAAACACAGAAAAATAAAACAAAGCAAGCAGAACTCAATGAAGCAACAAGAAATACTAGAACAAAGTCAAGATTGAAAATAGAACAGGTGGGCTATCTCCTATCAAAAACAACAAATTACCTACTGGAAAAAAAAAAAAAACACCACTAAAAGTACCCAGGAATGTCACACAGACAAAATTATACCTTTCAGCATGCCAAAAACTTTACTGCAGTAAGAAAAAAAAGTTCAAGTGCCAAGGAACCATAGTCAAGATCATATGAGACTTTAACTATAAGGGAGAAAAAAATTCTATAATTTCATATTCTTAAAAAGAAAATGAAAAGACTTACAACTAACAACTTAACCATATATAAGGGAAAAGATAGACCTTTAGAAGACCTTTTAAGCATTCATATTTAAAAGGCCAGAGATCGCTAAAAATCTTTGAAGCAAATCAAAGGAGATAAGAAAAACCTAGAAAGGTGTGAACAATAAGAAAGCTCTAAATGATGATCAAGTGCTTACATTCAAAGTAAGAAGGAAAAAAAAAAAAACAGAAGTCCCTTCAAAATCTCTTTCTAAGTATCAAAGAAGGACGTTAAGGAAGGCTTGCTCTAGAATTGAAATTTTAGTTGGAACTTGAAGGAAGCCAGGGAATCTAAGAGGCAAAGATGAGGTGAGAATGTATTCTCACCTGGAAGAGAATGTATTCTCATGGAAGATAGGTAGAAAAAATAACTGACGCCAGGAGATGGAGTGTATTGTTTGTGAAACAGTCAGAAGGCCAGTGTCACTGGATAGAAGAGTATGTGGTGGGAAATAAGGGTTAAAAAGACTGGAAAGGTAGGGGAGAGGTGAAAACTGGAGAGATTATGAAGGACTTTTGAATGTCAAACTTTGTATTTGTATTTGATCCTGAAGGTGATAGGAAATTACTGAAGTACTGAGAAAAGGGGTGACACGGTCAGACCTGCACCTTAGGAAAATTCCCTTAATGGCTAAATGGAAGATGAACTGGAGTGGGGAGAGACTTGAGCAAATCAGACCCCCTAACAAGAAACTCCAAGTAAACTGCAGATATAAAATAAACCTAGAAAAATCATTGGCATTTCTGTATATCACCAATAAAACCCAACATGAAGAGAGAGAAAAAGTAATTCCATTCAAAATAATCACAGAATGAATAAAATATCTGGAATCTACCTACCAAAACACACTCAAAGCTCCCATGTATACAATTATAAAACACTTATACAAGAAATAAAGAGAGACTTCAGCAATGGAAGAAATGATAATTGTTCATGGTTAGGTCATATATTAATGTGATAATAAAAACAACTAGCATTTCCATAGCACTTCAAGGTTTGCAAAGCATTTTACAAATGTTATCTCATTTTATCCTCGTAACACTGGGATGTAGGTGTTATTGTTATCTGTATGTGTCTGTGGCCATATCTGAAGTCAGGTCTTCCTAATGCATGGTTCAGTATTCTTATCTAATGCACCACCTATCTGGCTATCATCAAATATCAAATGACAATACTACCTAAATTAATCTACCAATTCATGAGCATACCAAAGTATCAAGGGGGTTACTTTGTAGAATTGGCAAAAGAACAATAACATTTATTTGTACTAGAACAAAAAGACAAGCCTATTAATAGGAGATCTCAAAGTGCTACAAAGCAGTAATCATCAATACTCTTTTGAACTGGTTAAAAAATAGAAAAGTTACTCATTAAAACAGATTAAGTATAAAATTCAGATGGACATAGTGAAAAATAAAAACTCCAACTCCTGGGAATAAGGAAACTACTAATGAGAAAAGCTGCTGGGAAAAAGTGGAAAAGAATTGGGCAAAAAGGGGCAGCTAGGTGGCGCAGTGGATAGAGCACAGATCCAGGAGTCAAGAGGACCTGAGTTCAAATCTAGCCTCAGACACTTACTAAGCTATGTGACCCTAGGCAAGTCACTTAACTCTGATTGCCTTGCCAAAAAAAAAAAAGAATTAAGTACAAATTAGCATTAGACTAACATCTCATATCACGTACCTAAATAAGCTCCAAAGAGACTTAGATATTCTATACACAAATCAGAAGCATAGAAACAGATAATCTTTCACTACTATGGATAGGAAGTCCAAGACCAAACGAAGGATAGAAGTGTTCAGAGAAGTTAAAATGGAAAACTTTGATTATATAAAATTGAAAAGCACTTACACAAACAAAATGAATGCAGATTAACTTAGAAGGGAAATAGTTAAGTGGGAATAATCTTTTCAGAAATTCTCTCCTAAACATCTGCTATCCAATATAGATTGGAAATTAATAGAAGTATATAAGAATAAGAATTGCTCCCCAATAAACACAGATGGTCAAAATATACAGCCATCCTTCTCAAAAGAAACAAGTCAGCTATGAACAACCACATTTCAAAAAGTGCTCCAAATCACTAATAAGAGAAATTAAAATTAAGAGAACTATAAGGTTCCACTTCACATCAATCAGATTAGCAAAGATGACAAAAGACAAAAACAGGAACTGTTGGAGGGGTTGTGGGAAGAGAGACATACTTATGGACTATTGGTGGAACTGGAAATTGGCTCAATCATTCTGAAAAATAACATGGAACTATACTCAGTCACTAAACTGTATGTATTCTGACACATACAGGCAAGTACTAGGTACATTTCACAAAGAGGTCAAAGGAGAAGATTACATATTCAAAAATATATGCAGCACTTTCTGAAGTAGCAAACAACTGCAAAAAGTGGGTGCCCACCAAGTGAGAAATGGTCAGACAAACCATGGGATGTGAATGTAATGGAATATTAATGCTCTGGAAGAAGTGAAATTGTTTCACAAGGCAAATGATTACTGTGAATGTAGTATGTATGTAGAATGAATATAAAACAATGTTAGCCACACATCTCTACTCCTAATAAGGTAACCGATTGCTATTGCCACATTTCAGGGAGCTTCAAATTGACAATTCTGCCATACATGGCCATGCCACAACTATAGCATATGACAAGCTGAGTTATGTCCTACACCAACAGTATCCTGAAGGGATCACTTAGGTTCAAACCTTGAATCTACCACTAATAGGTGGATGACAAGCCATTTAACCTCTCTCTGCCTATTTCCTCATCTATAAAATGAAAGAATGCTATCACCTCAGAGGTCCTCTCTAAACCTAAATCAATAATCCCATGATTATATCTATATAGTAGACTTTAGTGTATGAAAGAAATGAGTTACAACCAAGCTGGCTATTAAGATAATAATGGGACACTGATGTCTCTGACATTTCACTGCAACCAGTTCACACACGGCCAGAAATTAGAAGGCATGTCTGTTAAGTGCAGATTAGAAGACTCAAGTAATATTGCTCAAAACCATTTTTCCTTAAGTGGAGGTCTAACTCACCTACTTAGCTTCCTATGTAATCTCCCTAACCCTACAGACAAAAATTGAAAGAACTGTTAGATTGAACTCTTTCCACTACTATCACCACCTGCCATCCAGCCAAGCCAACCAGCAGCAGCAGCAGCACAAATGAAAGAGATGACTAGTTTTCCACTACAACAACAGTTCTAAGGAACTAGTTGTCTCTTCAGAAATTGATAAATCAAGAAAAGAATTAAATCTGTATCACCTAAAGATTTCTTTAAATCTAAATTTCCAGGTAACTCAAAATTACTTTTATCTATCACTTAAATAGAAATGAAATTTTAAAAATTAAGTTACTCTATGATAAGTGATACCTGTCCAACTCTTTGGAATTTTCTTGGCAAAGATACTGGAATACTTTGCCATTTCCTTCTCCAGCTCATTTTACAGATGAAGAAGGCAAACAGGGTTGAGTGACTTGCCCAGGGTCACACAGCTACTAACTGTCTTCTTCCTGACTCCAGGTCTGGCACTCTATCCACTGCCACCTAGCTGCCTTAAGTGATAACAGAACCACTGTCTAAACCCAAGAACCTGTTGCACATGTAAATTGTTAACATTCCAACACTTTCTACCACATATATGTACTTTTCCCCCTTCTCTCTCCTTCCTCTTTTCTCTCTCACTTGATGATCTCATCAACTCCCAAGGATTTAATTATGATCTCTACAAAGCTAATTCCCAGAACTGAATATCCAGCCTGAGTGTTTCTCCTGAGCTCCATTCCCATACCACCAACTGCCTATTGGACATTTTAAACTCGATGTCATAGAGCCATCTTAACTTTAACATGCCCCAAACTGTTTCTTATTCATTATCTTTCCCCAAAAAAAACACTCTCGTTAAAAATGTCCACATTTTTATCAGTTTCACCACTATTCTTTCAATCTCCCAAACTCATAACTTCAAATTTATCCTCCCATTGCATACTCTTTCATTTCACATTGCCAATCAATTGCCAAATCTCGTCAATTCTACCTTCACAAAACCTTTCATGTCTATTCCCTTCTCATCTTTTATAAAGTCACCACCTTAACTCAGGCCCCTAACCACCTCAAGCATGAACTTCTGCAATGGCCCCTAAACTGGTCTCTCTGACTCCATCCCTGATCTAATCCATTTTCCACACAGCTGCCAACATGATCTTTCTTAAGCAAAGGTCAGACCATGTCATTCCCCTCCTCAATAAACTCCAAGTTTCCCATTGCCTCTAGCATCAAATATAAACTACTCCGTAGAGCTTTTAAATCCTTCACAACCTGGCCCCATCTTGCCTTTTCAACTTCATAATACATTATTTTTCTCCACACAGTCTACTATATAAACTGGCTTTCTTACTAGTCCTCAACCCATTCCATCTCTATATTTTTACATGCCCCTACACCTCGAACTCATTCCCTGCTCATTTCCACTTCACAGAATGTGTTGCTTCCTTCAAACTAAGCTAAGTACTTTCTTCTACATGAAACTTTTCCAGATCCCTACAACTGCTAGTGCCCTCTCCCCAATCTACATTTTATACATTTTTAATTTATTCTGTAGATACTGACATAAGTAAATGGCTGGCTCCCCAAATGTAGGCTTCTTGAGGGCAGGGAGCATTTCATTATTATCTTTCTATCCCTGGCACCTAGCCCAGTGCCTGGTACACAGTAAGCACTTAAAAATGCTTGTAAATTGATTGATTCCCTATTTTGAGTACCTTATATCACTGAGTGGCACATATAGGTCTTGTTTAGTTAGCCCTTCTGGTAGCCATTGGGGGGAAAAAAAAGAGATTGATAACCTAACCTACCAAGAGCCAGCATACATACATCAGTTTGTTCCTTTACATCAAAGGGAGGGTCAGTCAGACTGATGACAGCTTTATCACTAGACTTTTATCTCCATTGTTGGGATGGAGTTAAACCAATGACATGTGACTTGGCACAGGACCCCATCTGCACAGTATTTGGGCATGAAAGCTTTTGTGAAGGACAAAGGAAGAAAGGCAAAGGATGAAGGACCTCCACAATGACCACTCCTCAGCCAAGCCATACTCCACTCTAACAAGGTTATCTCTCTAAAGCCCAAAATGATCACAGAATTTTAACACATTGTAGAAAATCACTGAAAAAACAAATGTTACATGACTCTTTTGCGGTCTCTGAGTCAGCTACAGATTTTCAACAGTAGGATGCACACTTGTACTATATGACATAACCTGGCTATTAAGTTTAAAAGTGGAACTAGTTTTTAAATTTTCTAATCCATTCTACCAGATTTAAAAAACAAAATCTGATGACTATGTAGTTTGTTATGATTTAAAGGAGAGAATTAAACACAAGATAATGGTGGAGAATTGTTCAAGAACTGAATAAATATTTTTAACATCCTTGAAAAGGGACAGCAGCAACTGACAATAAGGGATATTCTATTCTAGGAAGCAAATGAACTACCTAATATTAACAGATAAATAGCAAATACCAACATTAAAACTAATTAGGTCATTCTCTAATTCAAAAGAATATTAATGCCAAAAGCACACCAACTAAGAAAAAAGACCTCTTACCTTAACGGTCATCCAAGTAGCATTCATAGTGTCCAGAATAATGCACACAAGATTAAGAAGTAAAAATGAAATCTTAGCAACTCCTCTAGATCCAATAAGGATGGGCAGTTGTAAAAATCTTTACTTTTCAAGAAGGGTTGCTGAAACAGAAAATTTTAAAATTAAATACAAATCAACACTATCTGTAAACCCAATGATTTTTAAAAATTAAATTAGTGAAATTTCTTATTTCCTTAAATAACCGTTCATCTCACCAATTTGTTAAAAGTAGTAATACTCTGCAAACCCATTGTGAATGGATGTATAGAGAGATATATGTTTATATTTGTACAAATAAGGTATATGTGATGAAAAGAATCCTGGATTTAGAATTTGAAAATCCTGAGTTCAAATTTTGACTTTTTAAAACTTCTACCTGTGCTACCCCGGCCAAAGAAGTCACTTAACTTCTCTGGGTCTGTTTCCTCTACCTATAAACTGAGGCAAGTAGGTTAGCTCAGGAATTCTTAACCTGGGATCTGTAAGACCACCATGTAAGACCACATGGATAGATTCGAAAAATGTCGATGAACTTTGTTGCTGGGAAAAATGTCTTTATTCTCACTAACCTCTAACTGAAATTTAGAATTTCCCTAAATTATGAATTTTTTAAAAATTATTCTGAGAAAGAGTAAGATACTGCCAAATGGGTCCATAACAAAAAAAGGTTAAAAATCTCTGGGCTTGCTAAATGGTCTCTACAGTCCCTTTCTTGCCCAAGGGTATATAAAAAGGGTATCAGAGAGAAGGAGAAGGGGGCAAGTAATGAATTAGAATTCATTATCTGGGAGAGGACTTAAAGTTCATAAATTTGAAACTGAGTTTTTAAATATAAAGACAATCACAATACTCTTAGGCCCTAGGTACTCCAAGTATTGAAAAAATCAACTAACTGTTAATCTTTCTGAATTGTAGATATGCCCTTAATATTTCTAAATGGTATGAGTAAAATCACCAAATTAACTAGAAAGGGACTCAGTTCTCAAGACAATAAACTTCTTCTGATCCTTTTAAACAATACCCTTTACTTGATTAAAAATCCACTTCCAGGACTGATTCTACTTCCAAAACAAAACTACATCTTTTCTAATCTGAGAATGTTTCAGTAAAAGGTAATTACTCCTCTGAAAGATTTTCCAAAACCCAGTTAGTAGTCAGTCCAATGTCTGGAATGGGTTTGATTTTGCCTGGTGGCATGAAATGACCATAAGGTTCCCTCAAGTCCAGGGTCCCTGAGCCAATGAAATTCCAATTGAACCAAAATGGGAAGCTAAAAGCTTACAAGAGTTGGTGTCCCCTCAAAAAAAGAGATTAGCATCCACTACTTAAATTTTTTTTCCTATATGTGGAAAAATAAGAAAATTAAAGGTTTCCCCATACACACAAATTGACTCGGGGAGTAGAGTTGTTCTGGTCATGCCTTCGTCATCACATCAGCTACTGAAACTTGGCATCACTTCCCCTGGCTTGGGTTTATTTCCTTACAGTTCATGGCACTGGGAGGGTAGAGGAGGGGAGTCGGGGGTCAACTCGTGCCCAGGTCTCCCCCTCCCCCATCAGCACCCCCACCCAGAGGCCTGGGGATAGGGGAGGGGGTGGGAGTCATGCCCACTCCTAGCCCTGCCCTCCCCTCCCCTCTACCAGGTGGTCCCTGGTCCCACACCTCACCTCCACCTTCTTTCAGCCCTCAGTAGGATCCTCCCCCCCGCCCCGAAGCCCATTGTTGCGGGAGGACCCCGGGAGGCCCTGGGGCTGGGGGGGAGGGGGCTGCGGCCGTTGGCCTCGGTTTTCCGGGCCCCCCGCACCGGGCTCCGGGCTCCGGGCCCCGCGCTCGCCTGGGCTCGGCCTGGCGCCCAGGGCTCCGCCGCCGCTCCCCCTCGCCATCCCTGGGGCCAGGCCCGGCGGCCGCGGGGGCCTGAGCCCGGGGGCTGCTGCGGAGGGGGTGGGCGGGGGGGCTGGTGTGCAACACACACTCACACGCACTCACACACGCACGCACACATACACACGCGTCCCCTCTCCCCCCCCCAGCCCAGCCCGCTTCCGAGGCCCGCGCCCCAGTGGCCCCCCGCCCCCGGCCCCCCAGGCCGCCCGGCCCCCTGGACCCCCCTCCCCGCCCTCGGTGGCTGCCCCTTCATCTCCCGGGCCCCCAGGCCCCCCGCTCTGCCACGGGCACCAGCGCCAACGACGAAACCCCCGGCCCCGGACCTACCTGCACGGCTCAACCTAGCCTAGAAGTGGGGGGCGGGGAATTGTCCGCCCTCCTCCGCCTCTCATTGGCCCATCCAGGTCAGGGCCAGAGCTTCATTGGCTGTGCCTGAGCGTCCGTCAGGCTGGCGGGGCGTGGCGGAAGGGGGGTCGAGTGATGCTGGTGCCCGGGTTCTCTGGTTCTCTCTGTCTCTCGATGTCTCTGTCTCTGTCTCTGCCCGTGCATTCGGGAAATGTTTGCTCAGTGAGGCTGGGAGGGGGCCAAGGGTGGGAAGAACGAGATGAAGGTGTCCTGGCAG
>NW_020954579.1:10184359-10246238 GCF_900497805.2 Vombatus ursinus
AAGGATGTTGCAACAATTCAGCCATAAGTCAATGGAGGGGGAGGGGGGAAAGGAGGACAAGGGACTGAGCTAGGTTGGATACTATGGACGTGGTGAATCCCTGAGATGACACTGCAGGGCTAGGTAGCAGAAATATTGATACATAGACCTAAATGATATAGCTGTAGATGCAAGGATACAGGAAGGCGAGGTATGAAAGACAACTGAGGAACTGGAAGGATGACGGTGTCACTGGCATTGACAGGAAAATTGGGAAGTGCTCCTCTTCGCTCACACCCTGCCAAGTCCCTTAGATTCTGCAATGTCTCCCATCTCTCTCTTCAGACTGCCACCACCCTAATACAGGCCCTCATTACCACCTGCAACAGTCTGCTAAAGGTCCTCCCACCTCCGTCCTTCTCCTCCTTCCTCCCCCTCCAATCCATCCTTCATACTATTGCCACACACTAATCATGCCTATGCCAGGATTTGTATGCCTCAAACTCTCCAATGGCACCTATTGCCTATAAAATAATATTCAAAACCCTCAGCTTGTCATTTGAAGGTCTCCACAATCTGACACACACCCCCTACCTTTGAAGCTTTATCTTAGACTATTCTCCTCCATATGCCCTAAGCTCCAGTCAAACTAAAGTAGTTGTTAACTTTAATACAACCCTCCACACCTTTGTTCATGCTGTTCCCTGTGCATGCAATGCCCTCTCACTGCCCCCAAATGAAATCTTAACCCATGACTTAAAGCTCAGTTCAAATGCCACCACCAGGAAACCTTTTTTTAATCCCTTCCCCTACAATTCCCCCTCCAACTTTACATAGCACATTATATCTTTTACATATTTGCCACGTTTTTGTCATAGTTTCCTGAGAGGATTCCCTGTGGCAAACTTTTGGGAGAACATGGACAAGAGCTGCACAAGATAGGTAGGCATACATAGGTTGTGATCAGTATCACTGGAAGGAACTCCCAAATACATATACAAATTCATTTGAGTATGGTTAATTGTGTATGTATGTATCACATACCCCTACTAGGTTTCCTTAGGGTAGGGATCACATCTTAACTAAATGTTGTATCTCTTACAGTGCCTGGTATTTCAATGAATATTGGATGAATTGTTATTGAAGCCAAGTCAATTTGGGAGTCAAGGTAAGAAAAGAAAGAGTCAGGGGATTCAGAAGAGTAAGTTGTAAAAGAGACAGAAAATCGAATTAGAAAGGAGGAGATTTGGAATCTAGTGCTGGTTTCCTCCAAATTAGTTGTGTGACTTTTAGAAGTTCATTCGAGACATCTCTGGACCTAAAGAATTGAAGTAGGAGATAGGAGACCTGAGTTCTAGTGCTAGTCCTGCTATTATGTCTCCATGTCACATCTGGTGACTTTGTTTCCTCAAATGTAAAGTTAAGGGGTTGAATAGATCAGCCCTTTCAGGGTTATTATATGGTATAAGCTTTTTTTTTTAATCTATCAATTTCAAGTGTCAATGGAAAAGACAAGTAAAGAACTGATTTCGACACTTACTAGCAATATGGCCGTGTGCAAGTCAATGGATCATCATGAGCCTCAATTTTCTCATCTGTAAAGTGAGTATATTATGTTTGTACTGTGTACCTTGATGTTGATGGGAAATCTTAAAGTACCACATAAATGTAATGGAATAGTATTATACAGTTTTTAAAAATTAACAAAAACAAAATCAAAGAAAATTGGGAAGATTTATATACAAGATGCAGAATGAAATAAGCAAAACAGAGCAATATGCAAAATGACAATAATCTAAATGAAAAGAACATTAAAAGAACACTAAACTCTGAGTAGTAAAAATAACCATTCTTGATATTAGAAACAGATTATGATACTACCTTCCTCTCCTTGTCAGGGAGGTAGGTGACTACAAGGACAGAATGTAGCTCATTTTGTCAGGGTATGTACAAAAATGACTGATACAAACTAAAAGGTATTAATAATAAGTCTCATTTTATTTTTTAAAATTAATTTATTTTGATTTATCAACAATCACTTCCATAAGCTTTTGAGTTTTAAATTTTTCTCCCCCTCCCTCCCACCCTACCTCCCCAACATGGCATGCGATCTGATACAGGCTATACATATAGATTCCTATTAAACATATTTTCACATTATTGATGTTATAAGGAAGAATTAGAACCAATAGGAGGAACCACCAGAAAGAGAAAACAAAACAAAACAGAAGAAAAGAATAGCAAATAGGATGCTTCAATCTGCATTCAAACTCCATGGTTCTTTCCTTGGATGTGGATAGCATTTTCCATCATGAGACCTTTGGAGATATCTTAGATCCTTGTATTGCTGAGAAGAGCTAAGTCTATGAAAGTTAGTCATCACACAGTGTGGTTGTAAACTGTGTACAACGTTCTCTTGGTTCTGCTCACTTCACTCAGCATCAGCCCATACAAGTCTTTCCAGGTTCTTCCGAAGTCCACATGCTCATCATTTCTTATAGCACAATGATATTCCATTACATTCATATACCACAACTTGTTCAGCCATTCCCCAATTGATGGGCATTCCCTCAATTTCCAATTCTTTGCCACCACAAAAAGAGCTGCTATAAATATTTTTGTACATGTGCATCCTTTTCCCATTTGTGTGATCTCTTTGGGAAATAGACCTAGAAGTGCTATTGCTGGGTCAAACAGTATGCACATGTTTATAGCCCTTTGGGCATAGTTCCAAATTGCTCTCCAAAATAGTTGGATCATTTCACAACTCCACCAACAATGCATTAGTGTTCCAATTTTCACACATCTCCAACATTTATCATTTTTCTGTTTGGTCACATTGGCCAATCTGACAGGTGTGATGTGGTACCTCAGAGTTGTTTTGATTTGCATTTCTCTAATCAATAGTGATTTAGAGCATTTTTTCATATGACTATAGATGGCTTTAATTTCTTCATCTGAGAACTGCCTGTTCATATCCTGTGACCATGTATCAGTTGGGGAATGACTTGTATTCTTATAGATTTGAATAAGTCTCATTTTATAAAGTAATAACAAATGTGAGTTATATAATTAATAGTCATTGGAAACAGGATTTAGAGCTAGAAGGAAATAGGTTATCTAATCTAACACTCTTTTTACAGAACACAAATACTGGTTTTTTTGGAATATTGGAGAGAATTTTTGGCTGAGCAGAGAGGAAATATTAAGTGCTAGACTGTATGGGTGCCTCTCAGATGTAGAAAATTCAGTCAGTCAATAAAAATTTATTAAGCATATGCACTGTTGTAGGACTAGAGATACAAATTAAAAAAAAAGACAGTCCCTGCCCTCAAGAAACTTACAATCGAATGGGAAAGACAACATACAAAAGAAAACTGAAAACAACATCCAAAAGGAGTTCATGGCTCCACCCTCTAATCAAAGGGAAGGAGGGTGGTGATGAAGAGGAGTACCAAGGCTGATAGGATCTTGCAAGATGAAGTTTTCCCATTAATGAGCTTCCTGGGATATGGTAGAAAAGTTGGAAAAGCTCCAAAGTTGTTTAGCCAGGAGAGAAATGTTAAAATAATTGTACTGAGCTATCCTTCCTATTAAATGGAGGTTTTAGAGTTCATGGCTCCACCCTTCAATCAGAGGGACAGCGGCTGATGATGATTTTAGATGGATGACATAGATGTAATCCTGACAAATGGGACCTTTTTTTGTCTTTCTTTGTATCCTCCACTTCCCCCCCCCCCCCCCACGTTTAGCATGGCATGTAGCACACTTTTTGACTGATAGCTAGAATGCTCATCCATCTTGGCACCGTGGTGACTCAGTTCTTAAAGAGTTCATGCCAGTGAAGTGTTAGCTATGACACCAAGCTATAACATTGGGCTTGAAATTTGTTGACAAATGAGCCTAGCTAAAGTTGCTCATATATGAAGTGAGAGGGTTTGGAATAGATGATCTCTAGGTCTTTTCCACTTCTGACATTCTAGGTTGTATGATTTTATGATCACAAAGTTGACTGTAAGATGATGAAATTTTCAACCACAAGCAGTCTATCTCAAAGACCACCCACTAAATTATAGGCAGGTTATGATCTACTAGTGTACAGATGTTATTCCTTGTTTCAATTATTTTTTGTTGACTCTGAGATTCTCTAAGAAAACCATCAGATCACCTTCAAATACAGAGAATTTTGCCTTGTCTTTGCTTATATTGTTATATGAGAATCAAGGTTGTTTACCCTAAAGAAGAGAAGATGTGGGGAGACATGATAACTATCTCCTATTATATTGGAGGGACTAAATTGTTCTGTTTAGCCCCCCCAAGAGGCAGAAGCAGTAGCAATGGGTAGAAAAGATCAATTTAGGGGCAGCTAGGTAGTGCAATGGATAGAGCACCCGCCCTGGACTCAGGAGGACCTGAGTTCAAATCCAACCTCAGACACATAACACTTCACTAGCTATGTGACTCTGGGCAAGTCACTTAACCCCAATTGCCTCACCAAAAAAAAACAAAACAAAACAAAACAAAGATCAATGTGGACTTGACATTAGGAAAAATTTCCAGAGCTGTGCAAATATGAAATAACCTACTTTGAGATGAAGGGTCTTCAAGCAGAGGACAGATGATAGACAATAATAATAGCTAGCATTTGTATAAAGCTTTAAAGTTTGCAAAGCATTTTACATGTATTAGTGTTATTTCATTTGATCTGGATGACACCACTTGTCTGGTATGTTTTAATGGGGATGCCTTTAGTGTATGAGTTGGATTAGATGGTTGTGAGTAAGGGTTTGTTTAATGGAGAGAATACACACACTGATGAATTTAGAGATCTTCAAAGTGTGGGTATATTGTATTTGCTATTTATTATTAATTTGTATTTTTATTATTATCATTGCTATTTATTATTTTATCATTATTGATGGTGGTGGCATTTACTGAAAACAAGAACACACCCCACTGATAGTTTCCTTCTCAATTTTTATGTAATTAAAATTCAATTATATGCCATGGAGATCAATGACAGAAAGTTACTGTATTTAACAAGATAGTCATATCTGCATTCTTTCTGGTAGCAAGAATTTCAAAATAAATCGATTGAGCAATGACCAAATAAATTGTAGTTTATATATGTAATGGAATATTATTGTGCTATAAGAAACAATGAATACTGGGAATTCAGAGAAATATGGGAAGACATATTAACTGATGGAGAATGATGCAGGCATAACTTAGGAGAAGAATATAAATAATGACTACCATGATGTAAAAGAAACCACTAAGCAGTCACAGTGACTTCAGAATGTAAATAACACTAAAAAGCAGTCAATCTGATGAATTGGGATAAGCAGTTTCAGTGCTAGAGAACGGATTTCCTCCTCACACTAGAGAGGTAGGGAAAATGAATGTTCAACAAGTTATGCATTGTGGGATGTCCTCGCTCTGTTAGTAGACTTAAGTGTTTTTCTTTGTCCCACAGAGGGTTCAGTGAGGTGTTAAAAACATAAAGGAAACAACAAAACTTTAACAATAAAGGTTGAAATGCAATATTTCTTTTAATTATATTTTAATCTTCCCCAGGGAGAGAAAAAATATCAGCAGTTCATCTGAAATTCGCCTTTTTAAAAGGATTGTGAGAAATAGCATTCTCATAGTGGATTGACATAATTTGTCTTCCTGGCCCCAGAATGAGAAAGATCTGAATTCAAGTACTATCTCTGGTTGTGTGACTCTGGGCAAGTTACTTAACCTCCCAATGGTCCAGGCAGGAGCCATCTCCAGTCATCCTGAAGTGTATCTGGTCATTGGACCCAGATGACTCTGGAGAAAAATATGAGGCTGGTGACTTTGCACAGCCTTCTCTCACTTAAATCTAATTCACTTGCATGTCATGGCATCACCTCCATGATGTCATGGTCCTCTTTGAGAACAAAGGACAGATAACAACCCTGTGAGTTGTAGGAGCTGCCTCATTGGGAACCCAACTAGAACTGGCCAATTGGGCAATACAGCTTTTTTTCTTTTTCTTTCTTTCTTTCTTCCTTCCTTCCTTCTTTCTTTCCTTCCTTCCTTTTTTTCTTTCTCTCTTTCTTTCCCTTTGGAAACGTCAAAAGATCTTGGGGTTCACAGGCTAGATTTCTTTTTAAGGACCATGCCTTAAACCCAAATCACTCTGGCTCTCACTGATTGGCCAACAATAGGTCCCAGGCCAAACCAACTTTGTCCGAGTTTGGGCCTTGATTGACTCAGAGTGAAAGTAAATAGGAATTGTTTCTGTTTTAGCCAGAAACCCAGAGGGCCTTCTCCCAGTTTGATTTATTTTTTTCTTGGATTGGGTTAAAGAGGCCATTCTTTGCCTCATTTTTTTTTAACCTAACCTTAATCACTGAATGAGTGTTGCCTCAGTCAAACTGAGACCTGTATTAGAAAATCTGAAATAAAAATCTCCTACAGGAGTATGTGAAGGAAAGCCTTTATTATGCTTCTCACGAGCGGGCACACCACATCCTAGTATGGCACGTGTGCACCGATATGGAAGCAGAGCGGGCTTTTAAATGGTGAGTAAAATCCATACTCCTCCTATTTGAGCTGGGATCAGATTTGGGTTAAACTCTTCCTGAATGGCCCATCCCCTGTTACTCCTTGTCATGTTTATTCCTCCCAGTCATGCCTCCGGTGTTCAAAAATGGCGGTTATCTCTGCCCTCAGCGTGTGTCAGTTAATAGTCAGTAAACTAGTTAAGCAAGCACAGTGGAGAAAAGCCTTTGCTCAGTCCTTGACCCTGACTAATTGCAACCAGTTTAGCCTCTAGGGCTCTGTCTTAAGGAAGTAGTGGTTTTGTAGAATGTTTGGGGCACTTTCTGATTGGTTGAGGGACTATCTGAGGGATCTTGAAAGTCCCCCTCGGAATTTCCACGGCTGTAGAAGCCTAACTTCTAAATCTTTTCCACACCTGCTAAAGATCTTGGCTTTAAAAGGCCAAGGTCTTCCACCCCATCCTCCGATGATCCTGATGTATATCTGGCCATTGGACCCAGATGGACCCACAGGAGAAAGGGAGGCTTTGCTCTCCCTCACTTAAATCCAATTCACTTGCATGTCATGGTATCACCCACATGATGTCATGGTTCTCTTCAAGGACAAAGGACAAACAACAACAACAGTGCTCCAGGCGATCAGAGACCAGCCCATCTTTTTTCAGGCCGTACATTTCTGAGATCACATCCTTTATGCTGTTTTTCCTGAGCAGTCCCTCATTAGTAGTGTGTTCCAATCTGCTTACATCCATTGTGCAGCTCTTCCTTTTGAGAGATTCTCAACTTTAATTCTTTCGAGACCGTAGTATTCTATGTCTTGCAGCTATGCAATCTCGCTGGAAGAATACTATTATTTAAAAAAAAAAAAAAAAGAAGAAGACGGGCCTCTGTTCCAGGGAGAGTTCTGGGATCATTAAAAGAACTTCACATTCTCCCAAAGGCAGGCTACCCCACACTCTTCCTGCTGTCCAACTCGAAGTTCAACATCCTTTGCAGTGTCAGTCTAAGATTTATATATTGATACACAAAGTTGTACTAACAGATGAGTTCAATAGGTTGTCCATTCAACTGCGTGCTAAAATCTGGACATTAGGCAGTGTTCATCTACTTGGTTCATCCTTTTTGGCTTCTTCAGCCAAATTCTTCTGCATGATCATGGATCTCATTTAGGGGGTTCTATCACGACTATCATGAGATGATACAATTGACATGATGTCATGTACAAACAAAAACTATAGTGTATCACTCAAATTTAGACTGCACTGAACATGACTCATGTCTAGGGTGTCCCCAGTGGTGGTTGGGGGAAAATAGAAAGATACTCAATGTATAACGTAAATCAGGTAAAGGATGGTTGTTTGTTTACTCCACACAAAATACATGTTAATGTAAAGACTTACAGGAGCATATGGACAAGACTTAAACCAACACTAACACATAGTACCTGTTATGTCCTCCCATGAGATTGAGACTTAAAACATCAGACAGAACATGAAGTAGTTTGCAGGCCTGCTAAATGAGCATTTCACATTTCACCTTCACTTTGGCTCTGTATTGCCCAAACAAATCCCCCTAGGTCCTCCTCTTGTTCTGGCAAGCAGGATCAGGAGTTTACCTTATCTTCCTTCCAGTGGTCATCTTTTCTAAGAAACATTGAGAAAGTTGCTGGGAACTCCTGAAGTAATGTAGCCAGTACCAACTGAGGACTCAGGAGCTCCTAACCTTCCAAACATTTTTTTTTAATTTTATTTTTACTTTATGGAATAAAACAAGCATTTCCATGACAGTACAATAAAAGAAGATGATTGCACATAAAACTTCAAATCTACTATGCACAACTGGCTATTCCTTTCAAATATACAACAGAGTTATCATGTAAATTTCTTTTTTTTCTTCCCCACCCTAGAAATGGCTACATTAGACCCAAATAGGTGTGTATGTATATGTGTGTGTGGGTGTATGGGTGTGAATGTGGATGTGGGTGTGTGGGTGTGTATATGTATTTGTAAAATTATTCTATACATACTTCTATTTATGAGTTCTTCCTCTGCAGATAGCATCTTTCTTCATATGTCCTTTATGGTTGATTTGGGTGTTTATAATATTCAAAATAACTTATTTGCACAACGTCATTCTTAAAACAATATTGCTGTTACTGTATACAATATTCTCTTGGTTCTGCTCATTTTGCTTTTCATTATTTCATATAAGTCCTTCCATGTTTTTCTAAAATCATTGAGCTCATCGTTTCTTATAGCACAATTGTATTCCATCACAATCATATACCACAACTTCCTCAGTCATTCCTCTATTGATGGGCATCCCTGCAATTTCCAGTTCTTCGCTACCACAAAGAGAGCTGCTATAAACATTTTAGAACATATAGGTTCTTTTCCCTTTTCCCTAAAGGGTAAAGCAGTTTTCCTCCTAAGACATCTTGAGAGGACCTCAAAGAGGATTCCAGAGGCTGAGCTTTGGTTGGAGTGAAATCTAACCTCCCAAATTTACAATGTTACCTCCAAGGCTGTAAATATTCATCGCAGAATCACTACTTAGCCCCCTGCACTCAGGAAAAGAACACACAACAAGGGAGTCAGCTAATACTTTGAAATCCAGTCTTAGATTCATGTAAGCCAAAACATTCATGAGTTGCCATGCAATAATAGCTACCATGTTGTTGGGCAGCCTTCCTCCCTCCCTACCCATCCTGCCCACAGGACTATTACTTGCCCCACAGTATTAGAGGAAGAGAGCAAGAGCAGAAGCTATCTCTCTTTTTTAACTGCTGAAGCACCCTTACCCCAAAGCTGCTGTCCTAGAGTGAGAAGAGGACAGAGGAACTAAGAGAAGACTCAGGGTTTGCTATGTCATACCAAATCACTAATCCCTTTAGTATGAGGCACCTGAGATTCTAGAAATTGCCAGGAGAATTCAATGCACACTCCAAGGAAAGGCTCCCGTAATAGGTACATTGCTACCCGTGCTTCATAGGGTATATGCTAATGCAACCCCTGCTACATAACAAATATATTAATAACAAGACCACATGACTATATGTAGAACAAAATTGAAAAAAAAGCATTCATTTATGTTAGAAGCATTTAAAAACACAAGACCGTTCTTTAATATGACCAAAAACATTTACCTAAAACCAAGAACTAGCATTTTTTGTCATAGAGAAGCCCTAGAAACTTTCCAGATATGATACCCACTGTTAGCATTATTACTTGGCATGATATTTTAAAAGCTAGCTATAGCAATAAAAGAAAAATAAATTAAGAGAATAAACATTAGCAAAGAGGAGGCAAAACTATCTCTACTTGTAGATGATAAGATGATTTACTAAGAAATTCATAGAAAATCAGCAACAAAAAAGACAATTTTGTCTATAAAGCAAGAGAATAAAAAAAACACAAAAAAATCATCCCTATTTCTCTACACATAACAGGGGAGTTGGGTGGAAAGTGCTATAGCACTAATAAAAGGTATTTTTTATAATAAATACAACCTTCCCTACTCTTTCCCTTGCTCCCTGCTAGTCTAGAAAGTTAGTTACAAGCTATCAAGAGATCTGTCAATATTCAACAAGCTGAGGGGGGTATATGACATTGTTTTTTTGTTTTTGTTTTTTTTTACTATCAGCCTTGATGGAAGCCAGTTTATTTTTTTTATTATTTTGATTTATCAATAATCACTTCCATATGCTTTTGAGTTTAAAATTTTTCTCCCCCTTCCTCCCCACCACCCTCCCCAAGACGGTGCACAATCTGATATAGGCTATACGTTTACATTCATATTAAACATATTTTCACATTAGTGATGTTGTAAGTAAAAATTAAAACCAATAGGAGGAACCATCAGAAAGAGGAAACAAAACTCAACAGAAGAGAAAAAAAATAGCAGTTCAACTTCCATAGTTCTTTCTTTGGATGTGGATAGCATTTTCCATTATGAGGCCTCTGGAGATGTCTTAGATCCTTGTATTGCTGGGAAGAGTTAAGTTTATCACTATTAGTCATCACACAATGTGGCTCTTGTTGTGTACAACGTTCTCTTGGTTCTGCTCACTTTACTCAGCATCAGACCATACAAGTCTTTCCAAGTTTTTGTGAAGTCTGCCTGCTCATCATTTCTCATAGCACAATAATATTCCCTTACATTTATAGACAATTTGCTCAGCCATTCTCCAATTGATGGGCATCCTCTCAATTTCCAATTCTTTGCCACCACAAAAAGAGTTGCTATGAATATTTTTGTACATGTGGGTCCTTTTCCCTTTTGTATGATCTCTTTGGGATATAGCCCTTGAAGTCTATGATATTGTTCAGCTACTAGCTGACCTACTCCTGCTGACCCTAGCTAGAATAATTTACATCATCATTGTTATCATCACCATCACCATCATCATCATCGTGACTAGCATTTATATACTACCCTCTTGTGCTAAGCATTTTTTACAGGTATTATCTCATTTCCCAAATCTTCATTACTACTCTTACTCTCCACAGGCTAGCCCCAGGTTCAATGAAAGTCTAGCAGTGTGATAAATGCCTGAATGAATGGATGAATGAGTAATTATTAAGTATTTACTATATGCCAAGCACTGTGCTAAGTGCTGGGGCTACAAATAGAAAATAGATAGTCCCGCTCTCACAGAGCTTACATTCCAAATGGGGAAGGACAGTACATATAGGAAGTTTCAGACACAAGAAGGATTGAAGGGCTTAGTGGAAAGAAATATGGCAAAACCCAGGGGTTCTTAAGGTATGTTGACTAGATAAATGGCAGTGCCTTGGGATCATTGTTAAAGTGGGGGAAGGATATTGCAGAAGAAAAGGAGAGGTGTGATTGGATGGCCAGGTACATAATGCTAGTGACATAAACATTTCTTGAAGTATATGGGGAACCTTTTCAGTGGAATATGGAAGATGCTTCTATTCACCCTGTGGAGTTAGTTCAATGGGTACTCATGGACTTAGTAAACCACACAAGTAAAAATAGTGATACTGATGGAACAAAGACCAACCAGGTGGCAAGAATATATGGTCTCTGACACAGATGTCTCCCTCATTGGAGGTCTCCCTCATTGGAGGTCTTCCTCATTGGAAAATATGTGAAATCTCATTCAGATAAGGGTTATAAAGGAATGAGAACTATAGGGTAGATGAAAACTGGGAACTTGCCCCATTGTTAAGAGAACCTCAGCTTTACCCTATTATAACACCTCAGCAGTGACTAACTAGGGGGCAGGGTGACAGCAAGTGGGAGGATTTTCATGTTTAAGTAACTTGGGAGGTTACAGGATATTTTTTTTTTTGAGATGATTGGGGTTAAGTGACTTGCCCAGAGTCACACAGCTAGTGAGTGTTATATGTCTGAGGCCAGATTTGAACTCAGGTCCTCCTGACTCCAGAGCCAGTGCTCTATTCACTGTGTCACCTAGCTGCCCCTACAGAATGTTTTAAAAATGTGATGTATCACTAGAATTTCCAGTAGGGCCAATGTGGGGCTTCTCTCAGTCGCAGAGTTCCATGGACTTGAGGATCTCGAAGAAAACTTACTTTTGAAAATCCAACTAAATTGGTTAGCTGCCCCAGATGGGGGCCATCTTTTGTTTTTTTTTAAGTGGCTAAGGTGGGGAGTTATGCATACCTGGGTGAATTCCCTTTGTAGCTTTCCCAATAGGGGTTAGCAAGGGGGTAGGGAGCAAAATTCCCCAAAGAGATTAGTTTAGTGGTCTGACTCTATGCTGCTCCATCATCCCCTAAAACCAAGCTCTTTTGGTGATACCAAGCCACCCAAACCCCCATATCTAGGTTTGAGGAGCTTCTGGGTCCCTCTAGGGTAAATATTGAGGTTCCTACAAGGTTTATATCATTCCAGCTGTAGGACTTGAGGGGGCCTGGAAATCATATGCCAAAGGTACAGTAGCTGAGAAAGGTTTGACAAAGAGGCTAGCCAAATATATAAAGGGCTACCAGGCACTGGGAATCAGATTACTATCATGCCAGGGGACTTCCAATGGATCTCATTTTCCATAATGGATTTTGATGGAAATACCACCAAGAAAAAGACCACCCTTGCTCAGACAGAAGTTAGTAGAACATCCTCCTTCTGGGTCACGGTAGTGGTGACTATATAACAGGAATGAACAATCAAGATGTGTTTATTGTGGGAATGGACATCATGAATTCTTTAAAGTTTGTACCTCTTTATGGCAACCTCTATTCTAGTAATTATGGCTGGCGCCAAATGGAAATCCCCCAAGTCATCCCATATACTTATCAGCAAACAATATCAGCTCTAGGAAGGGCTAAAAGCTATTTCTTCCCTAAAGATGGAGATGAAGGAGACTGTAGTGCTTTGTTACTGCCAACTCCTCTACAGCAATCTTATGTGGCCAGTGAGGAAGACAAATGGTATGGTATCTGGCATCTTGCGGTGAAATACAAAAACTAAACAAAAGTTTCCATGTTGGTCACTGTTGCTCTTCCTGATCTTGTAAATGTGATTGATCAAGTAGTCCAGACCCTGCGTGAATGGTATGGAATTTTCAACCTCACTAATGCCAATTTCTCTATTTCTGTAACTGAGCCTAGTCAGAGTAAAGATTCCATTGTGGATATTTTCACTATCCTTCCCCAGGGAGAGTGTCATGCTGTCAGTCTGATGGGCAGAGGCCTAAAAGAGATTCTGCTTCCTGAGGGTACTAATGTCCACTATTATGACATGGCAGAAGCCCTAGACTGAATGGTGGCCCATATAAGGGACGAGGAATGGAATAGCACTCAAAAAAAATGAAGAATCCAGCCTGTTCAATCAAATTTGGGGGAATATAATGGATAGAGAGAACTCAGATGACTTTGGATGCAGTCCAATACAAGCTACTGATACTTACTTTCTAAAAAAAAAAAAAAGAAACCTAGAGGCCTATTTTTACTTTAAGGTTTGAAAATATCAAAATTAATATTTCCTCTAATTTCTTTTGTAGTCTTCATTCTCTTGTACTTCTCAAAACTATATGAAGGTAAAACATCATGGGATTCAAGATGAAAGTTTTAACCTGACCTAAAAACAGGAATTTCAGAGGTAATAGTCAAATAATGTTGCCATGGAAAATACCATTTGCAGGACAGATGGGAAAAAGATCAGCCAGATTGGAGATGCCATTAGTCTATTAATCATCTTTGTATTATTAATAAAAAATAAGATAATAAAATAAAAAACTATATGAAGGCTAGTAAGCTCTACCTCATGGTCATTGGTTACTGAGAGGCCATGGACTCAATTTATTGGTTACTGCTAGAGTAACTAATAAATAGATTATGCTTGGATCACTGTGTCTCAGTTTTGCTTTCCTTTTCAAATGTAACAGGTTACTCTAAACCTGAGGTTTTAGAGTACCCACAATTCCCATATAGGTTTCCTGATGGCTACTATTTATTGAGTTACCCACAAGTCTGCCTCTTTTGAGTGGAGTCCAGAATAGGTTATAGCCTTGAAGGACCTAAAGTGGACCATCTAGTAGTCTCTTCCCCTGGTCCCTAGTAACACTATAGGGATCATAATTTTGGAGGTCTCCATTCATAAGGATGAGGTAGGGTGGGAGTCTTTGGCAAGCACCAAGGGGTAGTCAAATCAAATGACCATTAGACTTATAGACCCACAAGCTTCCTGAAGTGACTGCTTGCTATATTACTATCCATTTGTTACTGCACCTTGGTTGCTACCAAAGGGATTATGCAGGGTCACCTTTCATCTATAGTTGCCTATTATGGCTTGGGTGATGCAAGATGATCCCTCTAAGAAAATGGTTATGATCCCTCTAAGAAAATGGTTAGGTTTCCATTTTTTACCCAACCCCAAGGAATTTAATTAGTACCTAATAGCTAAGTAAATAACAGAGGTGAGTAAATAATCAAATATTTTCCTACTCTTTTTCATACATAATAAAGAGAGAGCATTCCTAGGGTCGCATAATGCCTGGAATACCTGTCCATCATTCAGCAATTGGCCTTGTGTTTCTTGTGCTCCAGTTTGCTTCCGCAGCTGCTTTTTCTCTCTATCTCTAAAGCTCCTTCTCTGCCTCATTCTAGCCAAGCTGCTGCTACCATCTGCTACTATAAGTGTTACTGCTCTTTTGTAAAATTGCCCCCAACCAACACACCTAGCAATCATTTTCAGACCTTTTGGTGAGACAGGCCCATAGCCATATCTGGCTGCTCACAAAAGAACCTCAAAAGAAACTCTCAAGAATTTTTGTTAGTGTGCTTTTATTCTGAATTTATCAAACATCAAAAATGCAAAAGAACATTTCCACATATAAAACAGAACAGAGAGCATTACATGTGAAACCACAAATCTCTATTGTGTACAGCTTGCTGTTCAAAAAATATACAATAAATTCAACAAATTACTTTGAAAGATGCCTTGTGTGTGCCCTCTGGACTTCCACCTGTGCCTCTTTAAGGTGATTCAATGACCCTTTTTCATTTTTTTTTATTCTTTTGACAACACTACTGTTCCCCTTCCCAAAGAAGGAAAAACATAGTCAAGCAGAAGAAATCCGTACATTTGTTTTGTCCACAAGTGTATGATTCATTCTGTACCTTGGCTCCATCTCCCCTCAGTCAGGAGCATGCTTCATCCGTGATCCTTTGATGTTTTGGTTGGTCATTACATTGATCAGAGTTCTTAAGTGTTTCAAAATTGTCTTTACAATGTTGTTGTAATACAAATGGTTCTCTTGGATCTGCTCACTTCACTCTGTACATGTTTGCCCATCTTGTATTGTTTTGAAACTGTCCCTTTTGTCATTTCCTAAGAGACAATAATATTCCATTACATTTATATACCATTTGTTTAGTCATTCCCAGTTGATGGGCACCCCCTTTACTTTCAATTATTCATTATTACAAAAGGAGCTATTATATATATATATAATATATTTGCAAATATGAGTCTTTTGATCTCTTTACAGTATATGCCTCATACTGGTCTTGCTGTTTTAAAGAGTATAGATAGTTTGGAGACTTTGGAGGCATAGTTCCAAATTGCTTTCCACAATATCTGAACCAATTCAGTTCTACCAAAAATGTATCTGTATGTCTGTCTTCCCAAAGCCCCTCCAACAACTGACATTTTTCCATTTTCTAAAAAACTTTTTTTTTTGTTTTGCTTTTGGGTGAGGCAATTGGAGTTAAGTGACTTGCCCAGGGTCACACAGCTAGTGTCAAGTGTCTGAGGTCATATTTGAACTCAGGTCCTCCTGACTCCAAGGCTGGAGCTCTATCCATTATGCCACCTAGCTGCCCTTTAAAAAACTTTTATCAATCCAATAAGTATGAATTGTTCTAATTAGCATTTCTTTAATTAATAGTGATTTAGAGCACTTACTGCATTTATTTTTATTTATTTTGCCTCATTTAACAAGATTGCAGTGACTTCACTCATGGCATCCAGTGAAAGAAATGTAGTCTTTGATCTTGAGAATTTTGAAAGGTTAGGAGAGCAAACCACAGGAAGTTGGCAGTTGGAATCCAGACCACTTTTCTCATTCAGCATAGAACTGATACCCTAGGGAGCAAGCTGTGATATCCAGGAGCAACCTTTGAATTCCAACCCAACAAAAGGATTCATCTGGCAGCCACATCACATCTAAACATGGAATTGGTGGCATCGATGCTATTTCCTCCCTACTGAGGGAGAGATACAGTAAGTGTGATGAAGAAGTACAGCTATATAGGTACTAAGATAAATTATAAGCCTAATCTCATCTTCCCCTCAGAGACTGAGATGATATAGGGAAACATTTCTACCCCTAAGGTGTTGAAGGAAATGTGTGTACATTTGTTCGGGTTCTATCTTTGAAGAAAATATCCATTTGTAAAAGTCATTCAGTGTTAAGTGGTTAAATGGAATGGGATGGTAGTTATTAGGTCCTTAAAGGGGAGGGGGAACACAATTGCTAGGGGCTCAAGCTGATGGCAGTAGGGAAAAGCCACCCCAACCCCTCAGGGTACCTTAGGACTATGAAAGTGAGAAGTAATAGGCCTGGCCCTAAGAGGGTTGGGCCAGAGTCAACCATGTTATATCTCTTTTAATTAAGTCTATTTTTTTTACTATTATTTTGTCTAAGATTATAAATGCTGTACCTGATTTTATGAGTCCACCTGAAGCATAATATATTTTGCTCTAGCTACTTATTTAAATTGTGCTTGAATTTGTCCATTTCAAGTGTGTTTCTTGCAAATAGCATATTATTAGATTCTGCTTTCTAATCCATTCTGCTGCCCTCTTCCTTTTTAGGAGTGAGTTTATCTTATTCATGTTCAAAATTATTATTTTTATCTTTAATTAAGCTTTTCCCTTCCCCATATCCTCATATGCTTTTCCCTCTCTTTGTCTATGGCTTCACTCTTCATAACAAAGAGGTGGGTATTGAGAAAGGATTGTATTCTACACTCGGGATTTATATTTTATACAACGCACTTCCATTCCATCTATTCTTTCCCTTGTCCAATTTCCAGTCACACACAGGTTTATTGTACTTTCTTTCTTTCTTTCCTTTTATTTCCATTTATACCCCTGTCATGTTCCATACTCTGAAGATACTGTTTTGCTTATGACTAATCCCACATCTCTCTACCCACACTATTCCCAGGGAAGTTTAATATATTTTTCTCCAAACTCTGCACATATGCTTGTGTGTTCAATCCTCCTTTGTCTACTTCAAATAAATAATAATAATATTTGGCACTTCCATAGCACTTTAAGGTTTGCAAAGTACTTTACAGACATTATCTCATTTGATCCACACAACAATCTTTTTATAGATGATGAAACTTCAGCAGATTGAAGTTAAGCAACGTGCCCCAGGTCACACAGATAGTGTGGGAGGGAGGATGGGAACTCAGGTCTTCCTGTCTCCAGGTCCAGTGTGCTCTATCTGCTGTGCCGCCTAGCAACCTCACATGAAAGGAAGGCTCCTGTATCACCTGTTTTCCCACCTCTTCTTCCACATGTGTGCATTCTTCCAAATTACATGAGATAAATGTAATCCCTTCCTCTTCTGAATCTGTTGTTCAGTCATATCTGACTCTTTGTGACTTCATTTGGAGTTTTCTTGGCAAATAAAGTGGAGTGGTTTGCCATTTTCTTTTCCAGTTCATTTTACAGATGAAGAAAATGAGGCAAACAGGGTTAAATGACTTGCCCAAGGTCACACAGCTAATAAGTGTCTGAGGCCAGACTTGAACTCAGGAAGAGGACCCCTGGCCCAGCACTCTATCCACTGAGCCACCTAGCCTTCTGAATCTACCCTCCCTCTCAATCCTTTCCTCCTTTCCCCTTGTTTTCTTCTGGTTTTGTGCTGAATTTAGTTCTCCTTTGTCAAGTTCAGATGACAGTAAGGTTTATGTTTCCCTCTTTCCCCTAAATCCTTTACCATATTTCTTTAGCAACTCAATCATCCGAGATAATAAATTTCACCCCTACTTCTCTCTCCCCTAGTGTATTCCTTTTCTTTTTTTTCTCTTAATATCCTCAAAATATAACAAAACTTTAAAATATAACAAATACAGCAAAATATAACAAAACTTTTCCCAAGCCTTTTGGCTTATTTACTCTATGAGCCTGGGAGACAAGGTTCTGAGGGAACACTTGTTGCTTCTCCCCCATTCGACTATAAACATTTCATTATTGTATTATCTCTTCCAAATACTCATGTTTCTTTTTACTTCTGTGTTTGCATTTCAAAGTGCCTAATGGTTACTTCATCAGCAATACTTGTAAGTGCTCTATTACATTAAAAATCCCTTTTTTCCACTTTAAAGTTATACTTAGCTTTGCTGGACAAGTTATTCTTGGTTGTAAGCCTTTTATCTTTTGCCTTTAGGAACAGCACATGCCAAGCTTTCCTCTCATTTGTAGTGATAGCTGCAAGTGACTGTGGCTCCTTGGTCAGTCAACAAGCACTTATAATAGGGCTTACAATGTGCCAGACACTGAGCTAAGCACAAAAGATTCAAAGAAAGACAAAAAGTTCCCACCCTTAAAGAGCATGCAATCTAATGAGAGGAGACAATTTAATTTTAAATAATTAGGTACACATTAGATATAGCCCATACTAGATGGAAAGTTATCTGAGGGGGGGAATGCACTATTTGAACTCTCTCTTTCTGATTGCTTGCAGTATTTTTTCTTTAACCTGGAAGCTCTGGACTTTGGGAATGATATTACTGGGAGGATACATGGACATAGCAAAGTAAGCATGTGCTTTTCTAGGTGATCCTGAGATTAGATCTCAAGTTCCTAGTTGCTTCTACTGCTTGGTAATTCTTTCCTTAATCACAGGTGACTGAATAGTAACTCAGAAATGAGTGAATGAAAAAATATTTATTAAACATTTACTATGTGCAAATCACTGTGCTAAGCACTAGAGATACAAACAGAAAAGGAAGACAGTCCCTGCTTTTCAGAAGCTCACATTCTAATGGGGAAGACGTGGAAAGTTTTTGCTTCAGGTCAGACAGAAAGGTCCCGTGGTCCTTAGGGTTCAGCGGCAAAACGGATGATAATGCTTCTTCTTTAATTTAATTTAATTTTTCTTTAATTTTAACTTTATTTTATTTCCACTGACAAACTTATCAGTTTCTGTTGTTGATCCATGTGACAGTGCCAAGGACTTTGGTAACTAGAACTTTCTTCTCTGGATCTTCAAAGGACGTGGGAACACCTGTAGGAGCAGTGGCCAAACTACATCTCCATACAGATTGCTTTCCAGGATGATGGTTAAGGACAGTGGGCTGGAAGTATTTCTTTCCCCAAGGCTCTTGGATTCAGAATCCTGAGCTGTCTCCATCAGGATCTAGGAGGAGATGCAGTGGTCAAGGTTGTAGTGCTGTTTCGACTTGTCTGGAACACACAGCCTCCTGTCCCTGCGGAGGGTCCCATGCTGCATCAGCTAGACTGGTTTGCTTGTTCTGTGTGTGGCAGCTAGTTGGTTGGCAGGTAGCAAGGATGGCTGGCCCTTTCTCCACAGGAGTTGGTTCCCCAGATGAGCAGTTTAAGGGCTGAATAGGGAGTAATACCAGTTGTTTGGGCATGCTGCTATTCCCAGACTTTGTCCCATTTGATGTGCTTATCTATCTGTTTGTGGTAGTTGGTCAGCAGTTATTGCTGGTGTTGATGAAGAAGGAGGGTCCCCTCTCCACAGTGATTTCTGCCCTCAATGGTAGTTGTGCAGAATAAGACATACATTTTCAGACATGGCTAATTTGGGAATTTGTTTTGATTGATGATTCATATTTGATACAAGAGGTTTTTTTTTTCTTTCAACTTTTTTTGGGAGAGATATTTAAGGGAAGAAGAGAGGTTACCAAAATGAAAAAAACTGAAGAAATGTTAGAAGGAGGGTCATTAAAGTATTTTTTTAATTCACAGAAAAGAAGGAAAGTCAGTAGGGAACAGAGATAAGCAAAACTTTTTTTAAAAACATGTTAAATTTGTATTAGTTATCCCTTCCACCTCATTGGGGTTAAGGGTGCAGTGTTCCCATGATCTGGAAAATTCATGTAAAATTTTTGGCCCTCCCTTTGTACCAGAGAAGAAGTCTGAATTTTTTCTTTTTCTTTTATGGATTGTTTATAGTACATTATTGTAAAATTTGGGTATATTTATGGTATTAAAAGACAAAGTATGTTGATATTATGTAATATTATACATATATCTTATGCATTTCTGAGTTTCTAAACTTGTTCTGTGTCAACTACTGGTCTTCATGTGTCATCTGCAGCTTCCACAAAACTCCCCCAAAATTCCCATTTCATTTCTTTTTTATTTTATTTTTTAAATTTTAGGCAATTGGGATTAAGTAACTTGCCCAGGGTCACACAGCTAGTAAGTGTCAAGTGTTTGGTCTGAGACCGGATTTGAACTCAGGTCCTCCTGACTTCAGGGCTGGTGCTCTATCCACTGTGCCACCTAGCTGCTCCTCCCATTTCATTTCTTATGCCAACCTGATATATATTTTGATATATCAAAACCACAATGGGGAAAGTTGTGATATAGAAGGGATAATTGTATTTGGAGGGAGAAACAAAGATGTATTTTGTACAAATTTTCAACTATGTATGTAATCCTTTTTCTGTCCTTATTTGCCTATGGACATGGTCATCTTACTTGGTGTTAAAGTTCATAATTTTAAAAAGAGAAAATATAATAGAAGTAATGGGCTTCTCTAAGTCCTTTGAATGGCTCATGTGTTTTCTGTTTATAGGTTTCTATAAGTCCTTTGTTTTGTCTTACTGTTTCATGTTCTAGGTATTTATTTATTTATTTGGCTAAGCAATGGGGTTAAGTGACTTGCCCAGGGTCACACAGCTAGTAAGCGTTTTGGGTCTGAAACTGGATTTGAACTCAGGTCCTCCTGAGTCCAGGGCTGGTGCTCTATCCACTGTGTCACCTAGCTGCCCCTCTAGGTATTTAGAACTGCATGCTTATGAGTCTTTTGTGCCTTAAGCATTTCTTTGTGGTGGAGAAAATAAGTAGCTGTCCTATGTCTGACATTTACTACTTTTTACATTTAGCATTTTTTCTAGAAGAGACTACATTTATCCCTTTTGGGGAGACCCTGAACATAAGCCAAATTTAGCTGGATCACTATTCCCTGACCTGTAATTGTTTCACAAAAACCTTCTGAAGCAAAGCTTAGATTTGGTCTTATCTTCCTCATTTTCACCATTTTCTGCATCCTCATTTTCACCATCTTCTGCATCTTCCTCATCCTTAGCTTTCACAAGGGCAGCTTTTATAGAAGTCTTCTTTTTGGTGGAGAGGTATCTATAACTTCCTCTTTAGAGTGTCCTAATTCTATTAGCCTCATTGTTCTCTTCCTTTTCATCCTTATCCTCAGAGTCTTGTTTGGTTAGTGTTATTTGATTTTCATCACTTTTTTGGTTCAAATATTTTATTTTCTTCAGATTCACTGACTTCTTTCTTCCTATTCATCTTCTTCTATTTTTTTTTTTTTTGCTTCTTTGGCCGAGGGGATTATTGCTTTAGCTGGAGTGGCTGATGCCTGATGCCTGAGCAGAGATAGCTTCACTCTTTCTTGATATGACAACTGCTTTTTGGCTAGGGTTGCCACTTTTTTGGCAGAGAAAGCTGCTGTCTCAAAATGCTTTCTTAATAGGTATGACAACAATAGCCTTTTGGGCTGGAAGTATCTTTTTTTCCTGAAGTAACTACAGCCTTCTTTCTTGTAAGATACCATAACCTTTCATCTAATCCTTTCTTCTTCAACTCTGACACATTGTTATTCTCATTGTCTTTATCTCCTTTCAAGGAGGAGCCATTTTCTTTGGCTCACCTTGATTTTTTTAGCAGCCTTTCTGAGATTCAGCAGATTGAATGACATGGATCCATTAATAAGGACTCAAGCAACATTGGTAGTAGCTTAAAATGTTAGTGGCATCCATCCATTAGTAACCCATTGCTGATGGTGACTGAGACTAAACCCTAGGTTTTCTTTAAAATCTATCTATCTATCTATCTATCTATCTATCTATCTATCTACCTTTAATATTCTTTTTAAATTGTGATTTCCAAATTCTCTCTCTCCTTCCCACCCCTCCTTCACCCCTTGAAAAGGAAAGCAATATATCAGTTATATATGTAAAATAATGCAAAACATTTCCATATTAGCCATATCACAAAAAAAATTGCTGTTATTGTGCACAATGATCTCCCAGTACTTCTCACTTTACTTTGTATCAGTTCATATAGATCTTTTTTTTTCTGAAACCACCCCCTCATCATTTTTTGTTTTTTAATTAAATTTATTTTTAGTTTTCAACATTCACTTTCATAAGATTTTGAGTTCTAAATTTTCTCCCTCTTCCCCCCCTCCCAAGATGGAATGCAATCTGATGTAGGCTATATATGTTTAATCATCTTAAACCTATTTCCACATTAGTCATGTTATGAAAGAAGAATCAGAATAAAAGGGAAAAACCATGAGAAAGAAAAAAAAGAGAGAAAATAGTATGCTTCAATCTGCATTCAGACTCCATAGTTCTTTCTCTGCATGTGGATAGCATTTTCCACCATGAGTCTTTTGGAATTGTCTTAGATCATTGCATTGTTGAGAAGAGCTGAGTCTATCAAAACTAGTCATCATATAATGTTGTTGT
This sequence comes from Vombatus ursinus, assembly GCF_900497805.2. Lineage (NCBI taxonomy): Eukaryota > Metazoa > Chordata > Mammalia > Diprotodontia > Vombatidae > Vombatus > Vombatus ursinus. Next base: position 10,207,065 of record NW_020954579.1, read on the forward strand.
AACTGTGTACAATGTTCTCCTGGTTCTGCTCACTTCACTCAGCATCAGTTCATATAAATCTTTCCAGATTTTTCTGAAATCTGCCTGCTCATCATTTCTTATAGCACAATAGTATTCCATTACATTCATATACCACAACTTGTTCAGTCATTCCCCAATTGTAATTCCCCAAATTGCATCCCCTCAATTTCCAATTCTTTGCCACCACAAAAAGAGCTGCTATAAATATTTTTGCACATGTGGGTCCTTTTCCCTTTTTTATGATCTCTTTGGGATGTAGACCTAGAAGTGGTATTGCTGGATCAAACCCCTTACCATTTCTTATAAAACAGTACTTCATAACAGTCATATGCCACAACTTGTAAAGTCATTTTCCAATTGATGAGCATCCCCTCAATTTCTGATTCTTTGCTACCACAAAAACAGCTGCTATAAATATTTTTGTACATATAGGTCCTTTTCTGTTTTTTGGTTCTTTTTGGGGTACAGACCTAAATTTCTGGGTCAAAGGTTGTACACAGTTTTATAGTCCTTTGTAGGTCATAGATTTTCAATAAAGTTGAAAACAGATGAGTTCTTAGGAACTGAAGCATGATTATCCTTACCTCCTATATAAATTTCTTAATCTTTTATTACAAGTAGCATGGTACAAGTTTATATTGGAATATTCCATCTCCATTTGCAAAATTTATAATTCTGAATAATTTTATTTTTCTGTATGTCAAATAGTTATCAGAGTTCATCATTCCCTCAATGGGGATAAGATTTACAGGACTACCGGAAGTAAAAATTCCCAAAATATATTTTGGCTGGATGTTTTACAGCCTAATGAAGGTACCTAGATCTTATTGGCTCACATAGGTTTCTGACAGCAGTTTTGGTATAGCCTTGATGAAAAAGTGAGTTTCACCAGCAAAAATTACCTTTCCCCAATCTTCAGTACTTAGAATTATTTTGCCCATGTGTTTTTTTTTTCTTCATAAAAAGGGTTAGTAGATATCTTTTTTCTAATGATCTTCCATTTTTCCAACTTCAAGAAACATTCACCACATTGTAGAAGAATCAATAACAACCTCTTCAGCTGCCAGGTCTCCCTGAAAGTTTTTCCCCCTGAGGATTATTTAGGCTGTTTCACAGCAAAACATTGTCAATTATTGGCACTGTTTGTCATTTAAGACCAAACTTTTCTTTGTGCTTTGTCGTGATTGATCTTGTCTCAATGTGGGTTTGAACGGGCCTTCAAATACTTGACTTACCCATGCCAACACATGGAATACTGTTAACATATACTGAAGTGTACTCTTTGAAAGTGATAACTTTTGCACATTTTCTTAGAGTAATTCTTATTCTTTAAAACCATAGAATTAAAGACAAGACACAAAAAAAGGAATGAAGCATGTATATATGCCACAAAATCTAGCCCTCATCAGAGAGAGAACTAAAGATGGGGAAACCAGCTCACTATAGTTTTATCTGGTCAAGGTCATATTTTTTAAGTCAGCCCAATGACAATAGAAGCACACATTTATCATCATGATCATGATCATGATTACTGTCACAAATTGGAACTGTATCAAATTTACTTGCCCAAAGTAATTCATACACCATTGTACCTACCTTATAGGGTAATTATGAGATTCAAATGAGATAATAGAAATATATTGCAAACTTAAAAGCACTGTGTAAATGTCAGTTATCACTCCTACTATTCCTGACCAGCAAAAGTTCAGAAAGAACTAGGAAAGGCTAGAAGTCTGAAAAATTCTCAGGCCTATTCATTTGAATGAATGAAAAGGCACCTAATCTTTATCTGCCGGGCACTATGCTAAGAGTTGGGGATACAAATCAAGCAAGCAAGACAGTCTCTCTCCCACTTTCTAGTAGGGGACAACAATACATATAAAGGAACTAGTTAGAAAGGTAGAGGAGTGCCAAGGGTGTGCAGTGGCACAGTTTGGATCTGGCTAGGAAGCAGTTTGATGGCCAGGTTCTGGGAAGATAAGATTAAAGCTCATCTATTATTGCCCAGGACCCTGGGGGTGGGAGTCAGAATTCCAGTGGGAAAAGGAAAAGGTTAGAGTGCATGATTTGGAGCTGGTTGGCCTCAACCATTTTGAGAATTCTGATTTAGAAGTATCTCAAAATCCTTGGGATTATTGCTTTTGAACAACAAAGGATTTTTTTCTGATGAAAGGAAAAAATCTAGAGTTGATAATAGTACAAAGCACTAAAACAGGTGCTGGGTATACAAAAACAAACAAAAAACAGTCCCTACCCTTGAGTTTACCTTCTTCTGGTAAAATACAGTATGCAAACAGATGAGTAGGCACTTGATAATTTGAATAGGGAAGCAATAATAACAACTAGGAGAATTAGGGAAAGGCTTTCTACCAGAGTTGAACCTTGAAGACAGCTAGGGATTCTAAGAGTTAGAGAAAAGGAGGGAATGCACACACTAAGCATAGAGACAGGTTGGATAAAGGCACAGAGGTGGAAGATGGAATGATGAGCTCAGAGAATAGCAATCAGCCCAGTTTGGATGAAATGTAGAGGATATGAAGAGGAATAATATGTAATATGCTTAGAAAATTAGGCTGGAGTCAGATAGTAAAAGATTGATATGCTGAGCTAAGGAGTTTGTATTATATCTTGGAGGCAATAGGGACCCACTAAAGGTTGTTAGACTTGTGCTTTAGGAACATCATTTTTGTAGATATGCAGAGGATAGATCAGAATATTGAGAAAAATTAAAACAGAGAGAACAATGAGGAGACTATTTCAAGTAAATAATGAGTACCTGAACTAGGGTGGGAACTGGGTGAATAAAGAAAAAGGGACAAATGTGAAAGAAACATGGAGATAGAGTCAACAACACTTGACAAGTTTGGATATGGGGGAATTAAGGAAAGGAAAAGTCAAGGACGAGTTTGAGATTGGGAAACTAGGTGACTGGAAGGATGGTGATTCTGTCAACAGAAAAAGAAAGAGGGGTGGTGGGTTTAGAGGGGAAGAAAATGAGTTCTGGACAGGTTTAATTTGAGATATCTATGCAACATTCAGATGGAGATTTCCAACAGGCAGTAGGTGATATGGGACTGGAGCTCAAGAGAGAGATGAAGACTATTACATATTTATGAATTATCTGCATAGAAATGATAATCAATCTATGGGAAATGATGAGATCACTGAAAAGGCATAAAGAAAACAAGAGGGCTGAAGACAGAGCTTGGTGGATGACCAGTTGGGATGCAGTAGCATATGAATAATAGCAAAGGAGACTAAGAAGCAATAGTCAGATTCTCCCAGCTCTAATCCTATATTGTAATGCCAAGTAGATTCATTGGTTTAAATTGGTCATCCCGTTTATTGTACAATGCCTACTTATGAATTATTCATAATTTATCTAATGATTAGTTTGCTTATGTGTTAGGGGCCTAAATGTATATAGGAAGGGAATAGGAATTCCCAGTAAACTGAGCCCATGTGAGATACAAAACATCCCCCTTGGGGGTGGCTAGGTGGCACAGTGGATGGAGCACCGGCCCTGGATTCAGGAGGACCTCCAGACATATCCAGCCTCAGACATATAACACTTACTAGCTTACTAGCTGTGTGACCCTGGTCAAGTCACTTAATCCCCATTGCCCAGCCAAAAAATAAACAAACAAACAAACAAAACCCAAACATCCCCCTTGTATGGTTTCTGTTTCACGTACACAGTCAGACCTCATCTTCTCCCAGAGAAGCCTTGCCTGGGTTTTTGTATTTATCATTGCTAGACCTAGTACGGTGCCTTGTTGATACAGAAACTTAAGAAATACATGCTGAATAAAAAAAGTCTAACAAATGCATCTTATACTATTATGTAGTATTGTGATAGCTACTTCAATATAAAAATGGATCTGTAACACTCATACTTCCTCCGTACCCCCTGCCACTTGTGCCACTTGCCCTTCCTCCCTCTGACCAGAGAGGGCAGAAGTTGGACATTGGACATTGGACAGCTCCTCCCAGATTCCCTATTTAAGGAAGGCTGACAGACAGCACATCACTTCCCACCTAGCTGTACAATTTCATCATGCTCCCAGGTAACTTCCCTCCTCTCCCACCCCATCCACTTGAGATTTTTTTTTTACATGCTGTCTTTACCCATTAGATCATGAGTTCCTTGAGAGCAGGAACTGTCATTTCCATGTCTTTGTATCCTCAGTGCTAAGCATAGGGTCTGGTACATAGTAGGTACTTGATAAATATTTATTGACTGATCATAAAAATGGATTCTTCCTCTAGCTGTACAGATTAAAATCCATGCATGCCCTCTCATTTTGTGCAACTCTTGTTTTTTTTGTTTCTCTTCCTTCCTTTACATAAATCTATTGATTGATGAGTCTCATGACTCACAGAAATATAGCATCACCAAGAGAATGCTGGTATTAAAAAGATAGGCCTTTGCCACTTCAAGTAGTGTAGGATTGTTGAAAGTACTGTGTAGGTTTCCACATGCAATCCAGCCCCCTCTTCTATTAAATTTTAGGCCTAACTCATTGTCATTTTGTACCACCTATGCAAGATACATATGCCAATTGGCTATGTTACAACCTGGGGAATAGATTTTTTTTCTACTGTTTTTCCTGTGTACAGAGGTAAGCCAGTAAGTGATGATTTAATGAAAAAGTCATGAAGATGGCATATTTACCAAAATATCTATAGCAGAATATTTTGTGGTCAGAAAAAGAGGGGAAATAGGTACCTAAAAATTGAGAGACTATGGTCTATGCATATAGTAGAATATTATTGTGCACAGGGATAGGAACTGGACCTGTGCTTTCACTGATCTAGGGAACTGATTTAGGAAAACTTCCTCTGCCAAGTCAAGTCAGCATGCTTTCTGCAACTTAGCTTTTTTTTCCCCTAAATTTTCTAAATTTATTTATTTTTAGTTTTCAACATTCACTTCCATAAGATTTTGAGTTCTAAATTTTCTTCCCCTCCCTCCCCTCCCTGTCCCCAAGATGGCATGCAATCTGATATAGACTCTACATATACATTCATATTAAACATATTTTCACATTAGTCATGTTTAAAGAAGAATTAAAACCAATGGGAGAAACCACAAGAGAAGAGACAAAAAACAAAACAAAACAAAACAAAAGAACAAATAGTAGGCTTTGATCGGCATTCAGACTCCATAGTTCTTTTTCTGGATGTGGATAGCATTTTCCATCATGAGTCTTCCAGAGTTGTCCTAGATCATTGCATTGCTGGAAAGAGCTAAGTCTGTCAAAGTAAGTCATCACACAATGTTGCTATTACTGTGTACAATGTTCTTCTGGTTCTGCTCACTTCACTCAGCATCAGTTCATGTAAGTCTTTCCAGGTTTTTCTGAAATCTGCCTGCTCATCATTTCTTATGGAGCAATAGTGTTCATATACCACATATACCATAACTTGTTCAACCATTCCCCAATTGATGGGCATTCCCTCAATTTCCAATTCTTTGCCACCACAAAAAGAGCTGCTATAAATATTTTTGCACATGTGGGTCCTTTCCCCATTTTTATGATTTCTTTGGGATACAGATCTAGAAGTGGTATTATTGGGTCAAATGGTATGCACATTTTTATAGCCCTTTGGGTATAGGTCCAAATTGCTTTCCAAAATGGTTGGATCAGTTCACAACTCCAGCAACAATTCTGCAACTTTGTCTTATAGAGTTACCTAGAGCACTAAGGTTAAAAAATTACTTGCCCAGAGTCAGAGGCAGGATTTGCACCTAAGTCTTCCTGACTTCAGGGTGCTCCTGGCTCTCTATCTGCTACTCCATATCTATTGGACCATAAGCAGCAAATAGGATGAATTCAGTGAAACAAGAAGGTGGGGTTCAGTGAATAGAATGTTGAATTTTGAGTTAGGTCCTAGGCTTGAATTCTAGCTCTGACACTAGTGGCCTAGTGTGGCCTTTAAGCAAATTACCTAACTTCTCTTGGTCTCAATTTCCTCATCGGTGAAGTGAAAGGACTGGACCAGGGAGCCTCTAAGGCCCCTTTCAATTCTAAATCTATAGTACTCTGAGGTGAGGTGAGGTAAAGGGCAGGACAGGTAATGGATAAAACTGTATAAAGGAATGCTCTCTCCCTTCCCTCTTCTTCCCTCTAAAAGTTCAGGAACTTCCTTTTTGTCCTCTAGTTATCCAAACTGCATCATTTCAGCATTTTAACTAAACCTCCGTTTCTTCCATATTATCTTTTTACTGTTGCCACTGTAAAAATTCCCAGTGGAGTGAAGCTAAACCAGGCATTAAGAAAACAATCTGATTAAGCTAAACTATAGTAAGACAGGACTGAACTCTGTCTATTGAAACCTGTTAAATGAAATCAATCTCTAATTAGTGGAGCTTCAGATAGCATGGAGGCATCAGAAGCTATTTTGCAAGAAGCCTTCTCTAAATCACACCATTCAGCAAACTGTCTACTCCATTAAGAGTCTAGATAAGAGAAGAATAATTGTCCTCCATCCATCCCTTGGTTTCCCCAACTTCCCGAGAGTCAACAAGACCTGGTTTTAAGTCTTGGAGATGTGAACTTGGAGTCACAGAGCCCAAGTTCAATTCCTGGCTCTACCACTTAATGCCTCTGTAATCTTCAGCAAGTCATTTGATCACTTCTTGGCTTCTCTATGAAATGAGAGTGTTGGACTAGATGAGCTCTAAGATACCTCCAAATCTCAACCTAGTATCCTGTGATCTCCTGTTGAAAGGACTATTAAGAATTGGACTTGGTTTCCCTCCCCATTAGCTTCTTGCCTGGAGTCAGAGGCCTAGATTGCTCTCCCCTCCCTAACCCTAACCCTTGCCACCATCCCCACCACCCCAATAAAAGAAAGGAAAGGTGCCCCCTTAGAGCAAGCAAGCCTGACCACCTGAAGCACAAGGCACCCTGAGGGAAAGACAGGAGGTGGCATGTGCAAAGAGAATCAAACCACTACCATCATCTCAATAGCCACTCCCCCCAGAAGCTAAAGGAAATGCCCCAGAACCCTGAACTCAAGAGCCCTGGGAATCCATCAAGCTTCCAGCCTGGCCCACAGAGCCATGACTGAGCAGAGCAGTGGAGAAAGGGCTCAACTTTCTCACAGTCAACTGCTGAACAATTACCAATAAGCAGGTAAGCTCAAGAGCCTCCTAGACCACCACTGCTTCCAGCCCAGGCCCCACAACCATCATCCTGGAAAATAACTCCTATGGACATGCACAAGGTGCTGAAGCCATTTTCTTGTCAATAGCTTCTGAAGACCCAGAAAAGAAAATCTGTCACACTAAAGTTCTTGGCACTGTCAAATGTTTCAATATCAAGGTCAGATGTGATTTTGTCAGTGGAAATGACATTAAAGATGGTACATTAACATCGCCTTTGTGTCTGCACAACTGACTTTCAGCTGAAACATCCTAGATGTGTTATTTCTCCCATTAGAATGTGAGCCCTTTGAGAGTAGGGACTGTCTCCACTTTTCTATTTGAATCACCAACATTTGTCACAGTGCTTTGCTGTTTAGTAAGCATTTAAGTCACTTAAATGTTCTCTCTCCTCTCCTCTTTTGAACTCTTCTTTCTTTCATAGTGGAGGAGAATGATTGCCTACCTTGTATAACTCAATACCTGGAGTGAGATGTACCTGAGTTTCAATGTCTGCAACTCTGCTTGTCCCCTGCTCCAGGCCCAACCTCAGCCTCAGCCCCAACCATTATCCAGTTCCTTTGTTCTTCCTGGGGATTTGTTTATATTTCTGCTGTCAAGAAGGAAGAGGGCAGATTAGTACTGGAGTAATTAGGGTTTTTATAAGACAGGAAACCTAGTGGGTGTCCAAGTGGGCAAAGAAAAGGACCTGTCAAGAGGATGCAAATGGAGGATTTGTTAACTGGAGAGAATCCAAAGCACCCTGCAAAGGGAGGGAACAGTTATTAATCAATTTTCCATGACCAGGAATCAAAATTGTACATTGTAGAAGGAACAGGGACTGGAGTTGTGATTTCAATGGTAAAGGGAACTCCTAGATAAGGAAATTCTCTTTACTAATGCAGCTCAATACTTTCTCTGCATTTTGGTCTTAGAGAATTGCCTAGAACACTGAAGAATTAAACAACTTACCCAGGGTCACTATGTGTCAGAAACAAGGCTTGAACCCATGTCCTCCTGACGTTGAGGTTGTCTCCTTAACCCACTATATGACACAATGATTCTCTAATTATAGAAACTCAGTATAAACCAGGCCTGCACAACAAATGGTCCACAGGCAGCTTGCAGACTGCCAAAGGATTTCGGGTGGCCCATGAAAAATGTGGAGGATTAAAAGAAAGTAAAGATGTAATGAATGCTTTGTCTATGCCCCGCTTAACTCACCTCAGTCACTATTGTGCCCGTCATGTAACTTGGCGGGTGGGTTGCCTCTGTGCACTCTCCTGTTTGTCATGTGACCCACGGCAACCACTCATCATCAGTCTGTCTCTAGTCTGAGAGATGCAAGAGTCACATCTTTTTGCTCTGTTTTTGGTTGTTACTGGCTTTGAACAGGGACAAAGTGAGAGCAGCCAAACATCAATGTAGCTGATGCCCGCAATACAACGAGCGGCAACAACACGAGGGCTTTTTCCCCTCCTTCGCTGTGTGGCCGCCCTCCAAGTTACATGAGTGTCTGGTGCTCTCTCCAAGGTCACACACTCAGTTTGGTATTTCTTTGTATGTGAGCAGCTGCTATGGAGATTTTTTTGTTTTACCATTAAAGTTTTTGGGGTGACTTTGTAAAATGGGTGATAAAAAGAGATGGAAAATCAAATCAGAACATAGAGTGTTTAATCTGGAGTGGATAAATATATACTTGTTTACTTACACAAGAGACAAAATATTATGCCTTGTTTGCTAAGTAGCAGCTCTGAAGGAATACAGTCTTCGTTGCTATTTCAAATCAAAACATCCTGACATAAGCAAATTGGACACCAATGAAAAAGAGATTAAAGCATCTGAATTGTTGAAAAATCTCAGTGGGGAACAACGGTTTTTCAAGAAAGTAAACTCGGAAAATGAGGCGACTATGAAAGTTAGTTTTCAGATTTCTAAAGAAATCAATTTCAAACATGATTCTGGAGTATGATAAACTGACTGCTGACAAGAAGTGTAATACATGCCATTAACTAAATGTAAACAGTAAGAAAACCTGAAAAATGTATTAAAACTTGTACCACTTAGCAAAGTAATTTTTTTAACATTAATATGATTCCATGATAAATAAAAATCTTAAGTAATAAGTGTAATTAATTGATATTAATTGAAATTTCCCTTTTTAAAATATGGTTTATTTGAAAAATAGTTTACTCATTAATTATATCTTCACTTGGAAGGTGAGCCACTAAAACCTATCTGAGGCATGAAGAAGTATAGCCTATTTTAATTTTGGCCCCTACCTACTGCCAAGTTGTACAGGTCTGGTATAAACCAACCAGAGAGCCAACTAGATTGACAGCTCTGACACACTCAGCATTAGCCCAGGATACCATTTTGAACCAAAATTGAATGTATCAGACCCATTCTCATTTTAAAGTGAGAAATACTGTCAAATGTAGAGGTTGGCTTGGTACTGGGTTTTCCCTGTTCTCAACCCATCACTGCTTTCCAGCCTTCCTTCTTTCCCTAGTCACAGACAATCATGAATCTCTACTTTCAGCACTGATGGTGCTATCTCACTGTGTGAGAGCCAAGCTGTCTTCCCCACACCTAGTTTGGGACAGAGCTTGAGTCTTCTTGGCTTTAGTCTCTGCTCAAGGAACACCTTGAGCCAATTAATCTACTTCAAGCCTACTCCCTTTTTCGTTTTTAAAAATAAATTGTTATTAATATCTTATTTTTACATCTTAAAAAATTCTCCAGTATCCTTCCCTCTTTCCCTGTCTCAGAGAGCCATCCCATATAATGAATATTCTTAATAAAAAAGAGGAAAAGAAAAAAAATGAACAAAAATAATCGATACAGTGAAAAAGTCTGAAAATATATGCAATGTTACATACTCATGCACTTCCTTCCCCTGCAAAGGAGTGAGGCATAGATGTTTTCTCATATCTTTTCTTTAAGGCCATATTTGCTCTTTGTAATTTTGCAGCAAACACTTTGGATTATTTCGTGGTGGTTATTCTTTCCATTTATATTGTAGTCATTATAAATATTGCTCTCTGTTTATTTAACTCTGCATCAGTTCATTTACCTGTGTGCTTCTCTATATTCATCATAGCAGCCAATTCTTACAACACAGTAATATTCCATCACACTTACATGCCAGTTTGTTAAGCCAGTTGTCTACCAATAGGCTTCTACTTTGTTTCCAGTTCTTTGCTACCACAAAATATGCTACTATAAATATTTTGGTGTATTGTGGGGACTTTCTTCTTAGCAATGACCTCCTTAAGCTTTAGTGGAGTCTTTGGATCAAAGGTAATGGACATTTTGGTCATTTTATTTGCACAATTCCAAAATGTTTTCTAAAATGGCTACACTAATTCACAGCTCAACCAACAATGTACTAATGTACTGATATTCCCACAACTCCTCCAACATTGACTGTTCCTCTCTTTTGTCATCTTTGCCAATTTTCTAGGTATGAGATTCTTTTGATTTCTCTTATTATTAGTGATTTGGAGCATTCTTTAGTATGGTTGGCAATAGTTTGTAATTCTTCTTTTGAGAACTGTTTGTTCATATACCATGAGCATGTATCTATTGTAAACTTTTTTGATGTGTGTGTGTATGTGTGTATGTGTGTGTGTGTTGTGCTAGTTGTCTATATATCTTGGATGCTAAAAACTTATCTAAAAATTTTGACAAAAAGATTTCCCCCCCATTTGACCATTTTTTTCCTAGATGCATCAATTTGTGCAGAAAATTTTCAAATCAAAATGATCTACTTTTTCTTTTGTAATTGCTTCTCTCTCTTGTTTGGTTAAGAATACATCTACCCAAAGCTATGATCTACTTCTCTGCAAAATTTTTATGGTATGATCTTTCATGTTAAAGACATGTATCCATCTTCCTTTTATTATGGAATATGGCATAAGATAGTGGTCTAAGACTAATTTCTGCAGACTGCTTTCTAGTTTTCTAAGAATTTTTTTCTTAATAAATAGGGAGTTTTTTCCAGAGAAATGTATATTTCAGATTTATTGAACACTGGATTCCGTTGTTTGTAGTTTTGTCTTATTTAGGCTGTTCCTTGATGAGCCTAGATAGATAGATAGATAGATAGATAGGTAGATAGATAGATAGATAGATAGATAGATAGATAGATAGATAGATAGATAGGTAGATAGATAGAAAGATAGATAGATAGGGATAGATATGCTGTTGTTGTTTAGTTGTTTTAGTCGTGTCTGACTTTGTGATTCCATTTGGAGTTTTCTTGACAAAGATACTGGAGTGGTTTGCTATTTGTTTCTCCAAATCATTTTACAGATGAGGAAACTGAAGCAAACAGGATTAAGTGATTTACCCAGGATCACACAGGTAGTGTCTGATGCCAGGTTTGAACTCAGGATCTTCCTGATTCCAGGCCCGGAGCTCTATCCACTGGGTCACCTGATACATATATACAAACACATACAAGCATGCATACATGTATATATATATGTATATATATACACATTATAATAAATGTATAATACAGTATGCGATATATAAGCATATATATTCATTTATTTACTAATATCAAATTTAATGGTTGTTTCTTTACAGTATAGTTTGAGGTCAGGAAATGCTATTCCCCCTTCATTCATATTTTTTTCTCATTATTTTACTGAGTCTAGATCTTCTGTTTCTCTACATGGTTTGATTAGTATAATATTAAAACTGTATAAATTAATTTGATAGTATTGTCATTTAGTAGTATTGTCATATATTGGAATTGCCCAGCCATGAGCCCTGAATATTTTTCTGACTTTCTAAATTGTTCTTTATTTCTTTAAAGAGCATTCTGTAACTGAATTTATGCAAATATTTTGTGTTTTGTCACACTGACTTGCAAATATTTTATGTTTTGTAGTTATTTTGAGTGGGATTTCCCTTTTATTTTGCTTTGTGTATTATACTGTTATATAGAAATGTTGGGTTTTGTGGATTTATTTTGTAGCCTGCAACTTTTCTAAACCTATTTTCTCAATTAGTATTTTTTACTGATTCCTTGGAATTCTCTAAGTAAATCATCATCCTATCAGTAAATAGAAATAGTTTTATTTTCTTTTTGCCCATTTTTATACCTTTAATTTCCTTCTTTTGTATTGTTATTGCCACCATTTCCAGATATATATCAAGTAACAGAACAGAAAGATGACTTGCTTTACTCCTGTATTTACTGGAAAAACTTCTAGTAGATATCAGTTGCACGTGATGCTTGATTTTGGTTTTGGATACTTTTTTACATCATTTTAAAAAAAGGGAGTTCTTCTATGCCTATGGTTTGTAGAATTTTTAGCATAAGTAAATATTATAATTTGTATAAGGCTTATGGATAGTGAATTTAATCATGGGGTTTTGGATATTTTTGTTTTTAATGTGATTGTTGATTATTTTCCTAATGTTGAACCATTCTTGAATTCATGGTATGAATACAACTTTGTAATAATGAATGATTTATTGGATGAATTGCTGTAGTCTGACAGCATTTTATTTATAATTTTTGAATTGCTATTCATTAATGATGTTGATCTATAGTTCTTTGCATTATCCTTCCCTTGTTTAGGTAACAGGCCTATGTTTGTCACATAAAAGGAGTTTGGGGAAACATTTTTTTTCTCAATATTTGAGAATTTGCCTAGTATTTATACCAACTGTTCTCTAAAAGTTCAATACCTCAGGACCAGGAGATTCCCACCCCACTCCCTCAACCCTTTTGGAACTTCCTTTACAGCAAGCTCTACTTCCTGTTCTGACATTGGATCTCTATTTGGATTCTTGTTAGTCTGAGAACTTTGTATTTTTGAAGGTATCCCAGTATTTTTTTTTTGCATCCTCAGATTTCTTGTCAAATTACTATTTAGTGGGTTCTTATAATTTTTATTTCTTCCGGTGTTTTTTTTTTAAATTTGATCTTGTTCATTTACCATTTTATTCCAGGTTAGCTAAAGGTTTATCAATTTTGTTAGCCTTTTCAATGAAGTATTTATCAATTCTACTGTCATTTTGGTTTCCAATTTATCTATTTTCCTCCAATTTTTAATATCTCCTCTTTTGTTTTTGTTGGCTTTCTGATTTTTAAAAAAATTACACTTTTTTTTAGTACACTAATCTCCTTTTCTATTTTCTTAATGCATGTTTTTAGGAATATAATTTTTCCCCTGACAACTGCTTTAGTTGTATTTCAGAAATTTTGGTATATTGTTTCAATATTTTTTTCCATATAGTTATTTTTATAATTTGTTCCTTGACTTTCTCATTATTGAAGATTTCATTGTAAAGTCTCCAATTGGTCCTGTTTTGGTTTTTTTGTCCTTCATGAGCTGATTAGTATTTTATTGCATTATGCTCTGTAAAGGACATGTTTACTATTTTTGCCCTTTTATATTTATTTGCAATATCTCTGTGCCCTAATATGTGGTTAATAATTTGTTCAATTCTATATTTTCCCTTTTACCTTTCTGTTAGGTTTGTCCAAAACTGATAGAAACACTAAAGTCTCTTGCTGTTATTATTGTCTATGTCTTCTCATAAATCAGTTAATATTTCCTTTATCAATTTGGAACATAAAAGTTGAATATTGATACTAGTTTGCTGTTTATAGTTCCTTTCAGCATAATGTAATTCTTTTTTAAAATATCTATTTCTGTTGTGAATTTTTGTTTTTCCTTTGATAGTTTGATTCTAACTCCAGATTTTTTGGAATCACATAATGCATAGTAATTTTTTTCCAGCCCCTCATTTTTATTCTGTATATATGTCTTCATTTTTAGATGTATTTTTAAAGTAAGCTTTTGTTGATGTTTTCTGATTCTTACATCATTGTAGTTATCCCATTTATCCTTTCCCCTTCCTTTCTATAAAAGCCATCCCATATGATGAATAGTATTGTTTTATAGAGGAAAAAAAAGTCAGCACAACTGATGATACAATGAAAAAGTCTGACATGTGCTATATGTAACTAACACCTGTGGACCTTCCACCTCCTTTAGGCTGGGGAGAGGATGCCTTCTCATCTCTCTTCATGCCAGTCCTACTTTATCTTTATGATTGTGTTAACTTTACTTTTGATTTTTTGGTGTGTCATTGACCTTTCCATTCACATTGTTGTAGTTACATATTATTTTCTTGGTGTTGCTTACTTCATTCTGTCACACTTCATATATATCTTTCCATGCTTCTACGTATTTATCACATACATCATTTCTTTTTTTTTCATACATCATTTCTTACAGCACAGTAATATCCCATTACATTCATGTGCCACAATTTGTTTAGGCATTTCTCAATTGATTGGCATCTACTTTGTATCCAATTCTTAGCTATCACAAAAAGTTCTGCTATAAATATTTTTTCTTATTGATGGCTTTCTTGGGGTTTGAGTCTGCTAATGGAGTTTCTGGTTCAAAGGGTATGGACATTTTAGTCACTTTATTTGTTTAATTCCAAATTGCTTTCTAAAATGGTCATACCACTTCACAGCTCCACCAAACTGCATTAGTGTGCCAGTCTTTCTTCCAACATTGACTATTGCCATTTTTTGTCATTTTGCCAATATGCAGGTGTGAGATGAAGCCCTGAGATTGTTTTGATTTACATTTCTCTTATTATTAGTGACTTGGAACATTTTTTTATGTGGTTGTAAATATTTTGCTGTTCTTTTAAGAAGTTTGTTCATATCCTTTGACCATTTATCTATTTGGGAATGGCTATTAATATAGATTATATAGAGGCAGTTTATGTATTTATAGTTTATATACATACATATGTATGTATGTCCATATATGTGTATACATATTATATATTGGATACCAAACACTTATCAGAGAAATCTGATACAAAGATTTTTTTTCCCCATTCAACTGCTTCTCTTCTTATCCTAGATGCATTAATGTTGTATGTGCAGAAGCTTTTCAGTTTAAAGTAATAAAATTTTATTTTACCTTTTGTAATTACCTGTACTATGCCATACCATAACCCATACAGGGGCGTGACCCACAGTTTAAGAAGTGCTGAAGGGGTCACGAATGGAAAAAGTTTAAGAAGCCCTGGTTAGTCCATCTGCCAAGACAGTTTACTCGGGTGTGGCCACTGCACATGCTACAGCTTCCTGGAGCCACAGGTGAGAGTTGTGTCAGGTAAATACTGAAGGTAGATAGCAGCTCTAAAATGGACTCATCAAACCCTCACACCAAAGGTGCTTGTCACTCTGGTGAGTTAGGTGGGGTTGTCTACCCCAAGCATGTGAAAACTTCCCCCAATGGAATGGAAAGATGAGAACAATTTGTTCTCGTAACCATGAAAGTGGCTGAAGCAGGTGCTGTGGAGTGATTAGAGCTTGGTCAGACATTGAAGACACCAAGGTCATCCACTGCATCCCAGGCCATCACCAGTCGTCCGGACTTTTGTCTTGTCACTAGACTTTGATAATTCTGGAAGAAAGAGTGAGGCTGACGACTTGTGCAACTCTGCCTCACTAAAATCTAATTCATACATGAGTCGAGATGTCACCTCATGATGTCACTGATCCTTTTTGAAAATGAAGAACAAACAACATTTCTTTAAGATGATTGTAATTAAATCTATACAAGTTTTTTTCTGGACTTTGAGAGGTTGATTTCTATATGTTAAAACATCCATTTTTAGTTTTTTAGAATAGAATTTCTTTTCTATTATTGCTTCTTATGTTTTGCTATCATTTTGCAGAAATGCTATTGATTTTTGAGGGTTTATTTTGTAGCCTGCAACTTTGCTAAAGTTATTATTTTAATCAATATTTTTTCTGATTCCCTAAGGTTTTCCAAGTAAATCATCATTCAGCAAACAAGGATAGTTTTATCTCATCTTTACCTATTTTCAGTCCTTTCTCTTGTCTTCCTGCTATTGCTATCACTTCCAGAACTATATCAAATAATAGTGGGCAGTGTGGACATCCTTGCTTCATTCTCATATTTATTGGAAAAGTTTATAGTGTATTCCCATTGTATATGATGCTTGCTTTTGGTTTTATACAGATATTTTTTGTGATATATTTTTTTAGAGGTTCCTCTATTCCAGGGGCAGCTAGGTGGTGCTGTGGATAGAACACCGTCCTTGAAGTCAGGAGGACCTGAGCTCAAATCCAGCCTCAGACCAAACACTTCACACTTACTAGCTGTGTGACCCTGGGCAAGTCACTTAACCCCAATTGCCTTAAAAAAGAGGTCCCTTTATTCCAATACTTGGTAGAGTTTTTAGCATAAAAAGTACTATTTTGTCAAAGGCTTTTTCTGCATCTATTTAGATGATCATGTGGTTTTAGTTTTTAATATAATTACTTAGGTTGTTCTTCTAATGTTGAACCATCCTTACACCCCTGGCCTAAATCCCACTTGATCACAATGAATGATTTCTTGGAAAAATCATTGTAGTATCTTTGACAGGATTTTGTTTAAAATTCTTGAATCAGTATTTGTTAATGATATTGGCCAATAGTTTTCTTTTTGTGTTTTATCTTCTTTTTGGTTTAGGCGTCAGGACTAAATTGTCTCATAAAAGGATTCTGGTTGGGTGTTTTCTTTATCAATTTTTGAGAATAATTTGTCCTTTGTCAAGGAAAGCCTGCTAGTGTTATAAAAAATGTTAGCACTAAGCCATCAAATCCTGTTAAACATATTGAAAAAGAAAGCGAGCCATTGGAGAAAATTCAGAAGCCCACAAAAGAAGTAAGCCATGAAGGTGTACAGCACGAGGCCAAAAGTTCAAAAACTTGTTCATCCAGTGAAAAAGGGAAAACCAAAGATCAGGATCATTCCGTGTCAGATAAGGAAAACTCTGAAAAAAGGAAAAGCAGCATTCAGACAGAAAAAGATACTAGTATAGATTGTATAAATGAACAAGGAAACTTTAAAAGTCTTTCTCAATCATCCAAAGACAGTAGAACTTCAGATAAGCATGATTCTGGGTGTGGTTCCTCAAGTAAAGATTTTACCCCTAATAGAGACAAAAAAGTAGACTATGACAACAGGGATCACTCTGGTTCCAAACGGAGAGATGAAAGGAGTGACTTAACAAGAAGAAAAGATTCTCCTTCTTGAACTAAATTAGAATCTTCATTGGGTCAGAAAAATAAACTGAAGGATGAAAGGACAGATATGTCTAAAAAGGGAGTAGGAGAATAAAAAAGAAGCAACTCTAGTCCTTCAAAGGACAGAAGACCATATGATCATAAAGCTGCTCATGATTCCAAATGTTCAAATGATGACAATAAATCTATAGACAAAAATCCAGTTAAAGAGCGAGAGAAGCATATATCAGAAACAAAGAACAATAAAGAGAAAGAGTTAAGTGGAAATAAATTATTTTGTAGACATAGCTCACCAGATACACAGATTGAAAAAGAGCATGTTACTGGACAGAATGATAACACTGTTGTCAAACCTAAGCCGCAGTTAAGCCACTCTTCTCGACTTTCTTCTGACTTAACAAGAGAAACTGATGAGGCTGCTTTTGTACCAGACTATAATGAAAGTGATAGTGAGAGTAATGTGTCTACAAAAGAAGAAGAAACTCTGGGGAAAAAACCTAAGGAAATGAAAGATAAGGTGACAGAGAAAGCTAAAGAGAGCCTGGATGCAACAGTAGTTGGCCAAATAGGTGTAAGAAGTCAGAGTCAAAGTAGTCTTAGTGTTAGCCAAAGTCAAAGTCATAGCCCTTCTGGAAGCCAAACACGAAGCCACAGCAGCAGCGCTAGCTCAGCAGAAAGTCAGGACAGCAAGAAGAAGAAAAAGAAAAAGGAGAAAAAGAAGCACAAGAAACATAAAAAACATAAGAAACACACGGGCACTGAATTAGAATTGGAAAAGAGCCAAAAACACAAGCACAAGAAGAAAAAATCCAAGAAAAGCAAAGATAAAGAAAAGGAGAAAGAAAAGGAAAAGGATGACCAAAAAGTTAAATCTGTCACAGTATAAAATGACAGATTAAAAAATTGACTTAATTACTAAGTCATCTGTATTAAATTTTGTTATAATGTAAACAGATTCAAGCTTTGTAAATAATGACATGGAAGACCCTGTGCTGCACTTAAAATATTGCTGCTTGATTATTTGATTTTTACATCAGAGCTTTATAACATGAACTTTTTGTACAGAATTGTGAGTTGTGACCATGTAACATGACAGGTTTTGCCTGGGGCATCTTATTTTTAACCACCATTAATTAGTTTGGGTGGAGTTTACTGTACTGTGAAATTTTCACATTTGAATTTTTTTAATTGCCTGGCAGAAAAAGCTGGTATCCGTTATAAAATATCAGCAGAATGATTTGCAGAATTCATTACAGTCCTGTTATGTCACTTTTTGACTCAATAAAAGTTTTCAGTAAACTTTAAAAAAAAGAATAATTTGTCAAATATGGGTACAAATTGTTCTTTAAAAGTTTGGTAGAATTCTCTAGGACCAGGAGTTTTTTTTTTCCCTTTGGTAATTCCTTTACAGATGTTTCTATTTACTTTTCTGAGATTTTTTTTAAGAGCTCTATCTGGTTTTCTGATTCTTTGAGTATTTTATATTTTTGAAGGTATTCCTCTATTTCTTTCATGTTCTCAGTTTGTTGGTTTGTTTATTTTAGCACATAACTGTATAGATGTTTTGATTATTCTTTTCTTTTATTTTCTTTTTTGCTATGATTTCACCTTGCTCATTTACTATTTTATTGATTTGATTTTCTACTTTTTTAAGTCAAATTAACTAAGGGTCTATTGATTTTATTAGTCTTTTCAAAGGACCAGCTTATATTTTATCATTTCTATGGGTTATTTTTTCATTTCCAATTTATATGTTTCCCCTCTACTTTTTAATATCTCTCATCTTATACTTATTTTAGGTTTATTTTCTAATTTTCAAATTCATATTCAGTTCATTAATCTAATCCTTTTCTATTTTGTTAATGTTTGAAAAGATATAATTTTCCTCAGTTTTACCAGCATCCCAGAAATATTATGTCATTTCATCATTGTTATCTTTTACATGGTTATTGTTTCTATGATTTGTTCTTTGATCCATTCATTATTTAAGATTTTATCATTGTCTCCATTCGGTTCTGTATCTTTTGTTTGTGGTCCCTGAAACAATTTCTATTTTTGTTGTGTTTTGGTCTGCAAAGGATGCATTAACTACTTTGCCTTTGTACATTTGATTACAATATCTCTGTGCCCAGGACAAGGTCAATTTTTGTAAAAGTTCTATGTGATGCTGAGAAATATTTACATTATTTTGCTGTCCAATTTAGAAGATGCCATAAGTCTTTTAACTCCAATTTCTCCAGAAATTCGTTCAGTTCAATATTTTCTTATTTTTCTGTTAGATGTATCCAAACCTGACAGATGGATATTGAAGTATCCTGTCACTATTGTGTTACTGTCTACATCTTCTTGAAGCTCAGATATTTCCTTTATGAATTTGGATGCTAAGGCATTTGGGGCATATTAGTTTATTACTGACATTGATTTGCTGTCTCTTGTTCCTTTTGGCATAATACAGTTTTTTTGCCCCTTTTTATTTTTGAATGTTTGTTTTTGCTTTGTCTGATAACATGATGGCAACTTCTGCTTTTTTGGATTCACTTGATACATAGTAAAAAAAAAATTCCCATCCCCTCAGTTTTATTTTGTGTGTTGTTTGTGTGTTTTTTAAAATGTGTTTCTTGCAAGCAACACATTGTAAGATTTTTTTAATCCAATCTGTCACTCTTTTTCATTTTATTGGATAGCGTAATCCATTCACGTTTAAAGTTGTAAGAGTAAGATTTGTATTTTCCTCCTCTGTCTCTAAAATTGCTATTGTAAACACAACATGTTCCTTTGGTTATTTACTTTATTTAATCTCTTTTTAAGGCAACCCTGTTCCCATGAATTCTTTTCCCTTCACTCCTGATTCCCTCTTCTCAATTGTTACCCATTTACCTATGGGGTTTTGTTTATCAGTTACTTTTTCTCTCCTCCTTTTATCTGGTTATATATTTCTTTACCTCCCCCCCCACTTAGTCAAGTAGATGCCCCTTTCCTTTCCTTCAACTACTCCTGTTCATTAGTTTTTTTAATTCCATTTTTTGCACCCCTTTCCAAAAAGGATTTCTCTCACTCTCTTCATTATCTACCCTTTTGGTCTACTCTATACCCTCATTCTCTGATTAATAATCCCTATAATTATCTTGTCTCTTTTCTTCATGCATCAAGCAATCAAAACTCCCAAGTATTCTAGGCTCCCCATTTAGGTAGGGATTGCCCCATGGAGTTCCCCTTTCCATCATGCCTCCTTCTCAGAACAAGGCCAATTATTGCAGGTGTCAGAAAGGATACTTCCTTATGGCAGGACCCCTCCCCTACCACATCTCTGATTATGCAAGTCCCCCAATGACCTATACCTTCCTCGTTCATCATTTTTTTCTACATTTGCCTCAAAATCTCTTGTGTTCATGCTCTTTCACTTTTCTAGGTACCAGTTGCCCCCAGGGGTTCCAAATTACCCCTTTCCAATGCAGGACAATTAGACTTTTAAAGCATCAAATCCCCCAGGCCTCATGCAGTGAAAGGTTCTCATCTCCCTTCACCTACAGGAGCATTCATTAGTGGAACTCCCTTTCACCTCCAAAGTAAGACCTCTTCTTTCTCCCACCCACTCTCCTGTGGGCACTTCTCTTTCTGAGACCAAATGAGACCCCTCACTTCTAGCCCTTGATTTGACTCTGGCACATCACACACTCTTCTCTATCCCCCTCTTTTCCTTCCCTCATTTCATATACCTCCCATGTTGTAACGTAGTCCCACCAAAAAACATTAATTCATTTGTAGGCAAGTTGTCTCCAGGTTCTGTCCATAATGCCCTCAGTCTACCTCTTTGGTTATCTCTACCCAATTTCTGCCTTCAACTCTGTCTCCTTGAGTATATTTAGCAAGAAGTCTCTTATATGTCTCTCTATTGTTACTCTGTTGCTGTTGCTGTCCTTGACTGATGCATTTATTCATTCCTCCTATATTTATATTGTTTGGAATGTTCAAGAAGCAAATAATCTCTTCAGTCTTGGTTTTCTTTCTAAAAATGTTTCAAACTCTTCTTTATTACTGAGCATCCATTTTTATCCTGTATGGCTAATTTCAGATTTGCAGAGTAGGTCACCCTGGGCTGCATCCTGAGCTCCATTGTTGTTTGGAACATATTTTTCCATTCTGTTCTACATTTCTAGTGGGTGCAGTACAGTCTTCATTATTTCAATGTCTTTTCCTTTTTATATGTAGGTCTTTTCCCTGATGGTTTGCAGAATCTGTTTCTGAATTGAATTATTAAATTTAACCATTATGTGTTTTGGAGTTTGCAGCCTTGGGTTTTGCTTTTTTTTTTTTTCTGGAGGCAATTTATGAATTCTTTCAATTGGAATTTCATTTTCTATGTTCAGAAGCTCTGGGCAGTTCTTTTCCATTTTCATTATGGTGTTAAGGTTTTTTTGTCCTGTCATGTTCTTCTGGGAGATCTATGATCTTCAAGTTGTCCCTACTCATTCTGTCTTCAAGATCAGTATGTTTTGCTTACATAGTGAGGTTATTTTCTTTTAAAGTTACTAGGTTTTTGGTTTGGTTTTTTTTTTTTGCTTCTCTTCTAGATTGTCCTTCATTTCTGTGTATTTTCATTCCCAATCTATTGTTCTCTCTTTTGTTTCTTTGATTTTCTCTTTTGTGGGGTCTGTCATTGTAGATTCCAGTTTATCTATTCTGTCCATTACTTTTGCTCTCCAGGACATAAATTCTGCTCTCATAATTTTCATTTCTCTTTTGAACCACTCAAGAGGAACATGTTGTGGTCTCATGTTCTCCTTGAATTCCAGTGTCCTCTATCTCATCAAGTATTTGGATTGTTTTCCTTTGTTTTGCAGTATTTATTCATAGATGCTTGAACTCATTTACTATATTCTGAGGCCATATTTCTTTCTGTTACTGTTTTTACTATTTATTTATCTGTTTGTGTTCAAGGTCTTTGAGTTTTCTTTTTCCTGAAATTTTTGGTAATTTAAGTCTCCCTTCCTCCCCCTTATTTTCTCTAGCACTCACTTTCTGACTCCTTCCCCTTTGAATGTGTGTGTGTGTGTGTGTGTGTGTGTGTATGTGTGTGTGTGTGTGTGTATGTGTTTCTTGAGGCCTGGATCTCAAAGTATCTCAGCTTTCTCCCACACTGGGCATGGTTCAGCAGACTAGGTCTCTGCTCCAAATGACTTCTGGGTGGACAGAACTGGCCCCAGCTAGGTGCTGGTCTCTTTTTCTCAGGCTTGGTGGAATGCTCCACAGTTCTCCTTCCCCTCCCAACAGTATCCTGTCATGGTGATTTGTCCCATGCCTCTTTTTCTCAGATCTTGGCATGGCACTGGCAGTTCAGAGCATATTTGTCCCAGTACTGCCAGTTTAGAGCTTCGCAGTGCCATTTTCCCTGGCACCAGTAGATCAGAGCTCTGCAGCACTAGTGCTATCAAGTTGCAGCCCCATACTGGCTTTTTCTCTTCAAGGGCTGTGGCCAGACTGGCTGTCAAGGCCCAAGTATACTTCCACAGTCTGGAGCCAGAGTTTCTATGGCATTGGAAAAGGGGAGAGGAGATGAGGATAAAGGGGTGAGTATTGTTGTAAGCCTATATAATGTCCTTGGGTCTGCTAGTGAAGCTTCACTTGTTGCATGGGAGGTGGGAGAAGAGTGCCAAGTGAGCTCAGGGTCACATGAATTCATGGGTATGGGGTGGTTTTTTTTTTAACTTTCTTTTGGATTGTGAGTATCCTAGATCATGGAGATAGCTGAAACTACTTTATCTTTGGCACATAATTTCTATTTTGGAGAAGTTTGAGAGGTCATGGAGATCAGAGAAAATGTCCAGTCTTAAAAGTTCTCATGACCTGGAAGTGTGGTGTATTTTTTGTAAGCTATAGATTGTGAGGTTTTGGTTTCTTATCTGATCTGTAGCTCTCTTTTGCTTTTACCAGATTGCTTAATCCATTCACATGTAAAGTTATGAGTTAGGTTTATATTTTCTTCCATTACCCTCTAATTTTTTTTTCTGAATTAGAATTTTTTTATTTTTTCGTTCTTCCTTTTACTTGGACTCTTTAGATATTTTTGCTTATTTACTTAAGGCAATCTTATTCCACAGTTTCTCTTCTCTTCACTCTCAAGAGCCTCCTTCCCATTCATCACCCATTTCCCTGGTTTTGCTTAACTTATTAATGCCTTTTTCTTTCTTTCATAGTTATCTAATTCTTCCCTTCTTCCCCACCTTAGTTAAATAATTAAAATCTCCCTTTCTTTCCTAACCCTTCAATTTCTTTTAATTTTTTCAAAAAAGGTTTTTTTCCCCCTAAAAATGATTTCCCTCATTCTGTTAGTCAATTCTCTTCCCTGTTTATCCTAAACTTTCATCCAGTGATTCTTGGTCTTTATACTTATTTATTCCTTCTTTAGTCTTTATCTTCTAAAGTACCTATTGAGTTTCTTCTTCTAAACAATTTGTATGGTATTGCCTTGTAGAGCTTGCCCCTACTCTTTTTCCTGTTGTGTCTCACTCTTAGAAATATCAATTCCTACAGGGGGTAGTGAGGATAGTATTACCCCATGGTAGAAATTTCCTTGTGCTTTTGATCATGAGGTCCATTTTTACACCCTGTACTCTTCATCATTTTCTTCCCATTTGCCATGAAATCTCCTTTCTGGATTTATGCTGTCTCACACTTTTGAATGCTGGTAGCCTCCAGGAACTCTGAATCCTCCATTCCTGAGGGATGATGCTGTTCATGAAGGCACAATATTTTCATAGGTGCTCTCTCTGATCACCAAATTTCTGCAGATTATTCACATTGTAAAGTCCCCATATCTTATTGTAGACTATATTTCTTTCTCCATGGGAGAGTTCTTTGTTAGGACCCCTTCTCATCACTGAATCAAATTTTCTTCCCTTTACTTCCAATTTCAATCCCTTCCTTTGCCATCTCACCCATTCTTTCACAGCTCCCCTTCTTCCTGAGAATTATAGGAATTATTTTTTCCTTCATTGGTTATCATTGACTTAATTAGTGTACACCACACATTACTTTATTGTCTTTCTTCCCTGTCCCCTTTTATAAGCTTTCCCCAATAAAGTTTAATCTCACAAAAACATTTTCAGGTATAGTCAGGGTTTGATGAGATTTAGTCCATAATGTTAAAGGCCTGTTCCCTTATCACCACTTCTTCTATTTAAGTTCTGTTTTCAACTTTATCTCCTTGTATACTCTTAGAGAAAAATCTCTTAATGGTCTATTTATTGTTGTGTTTTTAACCACATACTTATCTTTTTTCCTTTTTTTCTAGAGAAATTAATTTTGTTATTTGTGCATTTCTTAGTAGCTACATTTACCTCTTTTGTGTTTCTGTTGTCTAGGATGTTTGCAAAGCAAATAAACGCTCATATTTTGGGGGGGGAGGGGGTAGGTAGGACTGCTTCCTCTTTTACTGAATGTTCATCTTTCTTATTGATGATTTGACTTAGGTTTGCATGGTATGTCATTTGGGTTGCATCCAGCTCTTTTGTTCTTCAGAACACAGTATCCCATTTCCTTCTGTGGTTTCTGATGAGTGCACAGTATTCTCATTATTCAAATTTCCTTTCCTTTATATTTGAAGATTTTTTCTTCCGGTTGCTTGCAAACTTTGTGGTCATTGAAATTGTTAAATTTAACCATTATGTATCTTGAAATTTGTAGCATAGGTTTTTTTTTTTGTTTGTTTTGTGGAGATATCTTTGGATTCTTTCAAATGACACTTTGATTTCTGTATTCAACAGTTCTGGGCAGTTTTCTTGCATTATGGTGTTCAAGTTGTTTTGAATTGTGATGTTCTTCTAAGAAACCTATGATCCTTAAGTTGTTTCTAATATCCTGTCTTTGAGATCAATATCTTGCTTCTATAGAGATCATGTGTTCTTTTGATGTTATTGCTTTTTGCTTCTCTTTTTTCAGATTGTCCTTCATTTTTGTATATTTTTATTCCCCCAATAAGTTTTTCTTTCTCACTTCTTTATAGAGACTCGCCAATGTAGATTCAAGTTTTTCTATTCATAATTCTTATTTCTCTATTGAATCATTTGGGAACATCTTGCTATTTAGTTTTATGCTTTCTTGGGCATGCACAGGATTCACTGCCTCATCATCTGTTGGTTCAACTTCCTTTGTCTTTAAATATTTATTAAAAGATGGATGTACCTATTTAGATGTCCATTTTCCTTTCTGCATTAATATTTTCTCATTATTTTGTGCCAAAGGTTTTTACTGAGTTTTCTTCCTCCTGAGATCTTTGGCAATTTCAGGGTTTTTTCCTTATATTCTCCCCTTTGACAGTGAATCCCTGAGAACTGGACCTCAAAGCTACTTCAGCCTCCTCTCATTTGGACACCAGCCTCAGTCTCTTCAGCTGGATGCCAGTCCCCTTTCCTTCAGGTTTGATGCAGCTTCACATAAAGTTTAGTACCTTGCTCCAGTTCCCTGTGTTCTTTAGTTCTCTGACTGAATAATGCTTCAGCACTGCATCCTGCCAGAGGCAGAGCAACCTCGTGCTTTCCTATAACAATTTCCTCCATAAGGGGGCAGGGTGGTTGAATTCTGCTGTTTTTGCCACAGAATGGTAAGGTGAGGGCAGCAGCAGTTAGCAGAGACTGCAGTAGTACCAAGGAATTTACTGAGTGGATTTCAGAGCAAAAGCCTCTGGGCCATTTGAGAGCATGGAGGATGGTCTCAGGGAGTAAGAGCTGCTGAATGAGCTCTAGGGATTAGTCTTTTCTGCTATTAATTCATTTAGAGTGTTACCTCATTAGACTTCTTGGTATCTTCACCTGTAGAGACAGCTGCATTTACTTCTTGTGTATAGTTCTTAGGTTGGAAAGTTTTCAAAATTGATGAGGATTGGAAAACTTGTTTAATCTTATCATGTGACCCAGAAGCCTCTACTCTCTTTCATTTCAACATCCTGTTATTGGTTCTATTTGATTAAAAGTCTGGTATCTTCCTTCTTCCCTTCCCCAGAAGGTTCCCCTTCCCACCTACTTTCTTCCTTAAAAGAACAATCACTTTCAAGTGGCTCTTTAAATCTCCCAACAAGAGGCAAATTTCTTGCCCTTGAGTAATTGCTAGCCTCAGGGCAAGGGCAAGGTTCTCCTTGGCCATGGGCATCATGTGGGGCTAGGGATAACCAGGGCTCTTGGTATAGCTTCATAGTTTATGGTGCTAAAGAAGGGCTTAGCAAAGTGATACAGCTTAGACTTGGAGAGGTTAGAGCCATCCAGTTATTTGTTAAATAGACACATTTTTAGTTATTTTGATGTCCTTACATCTTGTGTGTGCATTATACGTTTTACTCTTTCCTATCAGAGTTATGACAAGTAATTTCGATGCTCATGGCAAACATCATAAAAGGTACTCTCAACTCAAGTTTTTAAGATTAATTCAGTTGAGCAGGGTATAGGGGAGAAATCTCAGGACACCAAGGATAGTAATGAGGAGGGTTACTACGTGGGAAGAGCAGGGCTGGAATAGGCAGGAGATGATCAGGGAAGCTATCATATTGGGAAGAAAGTATTCCTAGTAGCTTCTGATTTTAACTAATTATCCTTATTAAGCAGGCATTAAATTCAGTTGTTTTTAGCTACTAAAGATATACAAGTGCTTATATATTGTATATTTGTCTTGTATATTTAATTCAGTAGTTGGGTCAAAGCCTTGGTCACCCTAGTTAAAGCTATATTCCCTAAAGGAAAAGAAAACAGGTTACTTTCATCCACAGGCATAACAAACTCTCATCAAATCTTTTCTCAGAGCTTTTTCCACAATAAAGGATATTAAACCTTCCTTGTGGCAGTCAAACAATTTTTTTTAAAGAGCTAAATTAAAAGAGGCCTGGATTGTTTATCAAGTGAATAGCCCAGTTAATTATGCTTTATAGTTGTCACTTAAAAAAGGACAGAATAGTCATGCTTTCTGCTGGAGAGGGTCAGTACCCCCAAGTATCCTTAGACTTATTGTAATGGTCTTTCTTTGCACCTTTGACATTTGGGCCCCCTGAAGGTAGTATGTAGTAGTATTAACTCAGAATGCCTTACTCTCATTGCATCTGAGAATTTTCTCCAACCATGAGACATAATTACTTTAGCAGTTATGATGTAATAAAAAAAAACCCAGTGTGCAGCTCCTATTAATTCCATCCACTTGAAGGTAGAACAACCAGATAGTCATCAAATCTGGGAGGTTTATCTTCTGTGTTCCTGGCTTCCCTTTTCTTTGTCTTTTTTCAGTAGCCTTCATGATCTCTTTATTTCCTTTACCCAGTCAAAACAGGAAAAATTTTTTTTATACGTTATCTGCCTGAATTTAGTATTTGGCCCACAGTCTTCCTCTCTACCTCAAACCTTATATTTGGGAACTTAATTTATATATTGATAACCCTCAAATACTCCTGTTTCTCAGTTCATCAACTTCCTTAGATTGCATTATTTGCATGCTCACTTCACCTTAGCCAACATATACCTTTGTTCAGTATTAGATGCATCTCCTCTTCATTTAGTCCTCTAAGAGGATTCAGAATGCTCTTTGCTCCCCATTGCCATTTCCAAGCTATCTCTCTACTGCCATTATTTAGCAACCTCTTCTCCTTCAAGGTTCATATCTAAATTTATCACTCAATCCAGATCCTGGAGGCTTTTTACCAACATTGAGAACATTCGCCCTTTTTTTCTCGATGAGTTCAGTGCTCAGCCCATAATTTCGCTCTCCACCTCAATTCCTGCCTTCATACTAGGGGGACTTCAATATATATGGTGATGTTCCCTCAAACACTGTAACTTTCCATTCCTCAATTTATTTAATTCCTATAGCCACTCTTTTATACCACAGGAGGTCATATCCTTGATCTTGCCATCAACCATAAATGTTTCACTTTTTTATGACCAAGAACTCTGAAGAATATGATTAGATAAAGGTAGCAATAGTTGGAATAATGATCTATGCTACACATTTCTTGACAAAGAGCGATGGATTTAAGTTACAGAATAAGATATAAATTTTTGGATATGACAATGTGGGAATGTTTTGCTTGACTATGAATATTTGTTTTATTTTTTTTTCCCTTTTAACTTGGGGGTGGGTGGGAAAGAAAATACTTGTTAAAGGGAAAAAAAATCATCTTCACTGCAACCTCCTATCACTCCACCTCCTCCCTCCTTTTCCAGTCCATCATCCCTGGTATGGTCTCATTTCCCTCCATTTGCAATTTTGATGCTAGAATTAACTAGTTCAACTACACTGTCCTCTGTCCTCGAATCCTAGGTTGTCCTTTGCCAAACCTGAACCCTGGATTGCCCTCACTATATGTTATGTGTTCCTAATCGCATGCTACTGAATGCTTCTCAAGGGAAACATTCAGCTGTTGTCTGGGTTCGCTAAAAATTTTAACTGGGCACTAACTGCTGCATTGTAATCTTTTTACTCTTCCCTGATTATCATGCTTCCAATAATTTGTATTCCAACCCTCTTTTCTCATCACCCACACCAACTCTCCCCCTTCTTTTCAGCAGTTATCGCCTTATACTTTAAAGACAAAATGAGCACCCTAGTCTCCCTAATTTTATGCCTCAAATCCTCTCAACATCTCCCATTCTCTTTCTGCTCCAGTCCAAGAAAAAGATGGCTCTTGAAGAAGTCAATACCTTTACTTGTGTCCTTGATCCCATTCCCTCCTCCATTCTTAAAAGACCTGCATTTGACGCTACCATCTCTTTATAGGTTAAAGTGGTTTTAAACTTGGGGTCTATAAACTTGTTTTAAAAAAATTAATAACTATATTCCAATGTAATTGGCTTTTTGGGTGATTCCATGTATTTTATACATCTTAAAACATTACACAGGCTTCCCTAGTTTGCCAAAGGGGTCCATGACACAAAAAAGTATAAGAATCCCTGCTTTAAGCTCTGTATCTCTCCTCCCTCTCACTGCTAAACTCTTAGGAAAAGTTTTCTATACTCATGACCTACTCCTCCTCATGCTTCATTCCTAAACCCCTTTTATCCCCACCACCTGAAACTTTCTCCAAAGTTAATAAAAATTTCAATGGGTACATCCAAAGACATTTTCTCGGTCTTCATTTGACCTCTCTGTAGCATTCCACACAGCTAACCACCTCCTCTTCCCCAATACTCTCATGATACTAC
Source organism: Vombatus ursinus (assembly GCF_900497805.2). NCBI lineage: Eukaryota > Metazoa > Chordata > Mammalia > Diprotodontia > Vombatidae > Vombatus > Vombatus ursinus. Next base: position 10,236,508 of record NW_020954579.1, read on the forward strand.
TCACTACTTTTGTCTGATAGAATCTCCCAATCTCCTTTGCTTTATCATCGTTCCATTTCCTGACTCCTATGTGCAGGAGTGTCCCAGAGTTCTTTTTGTCTCTCACTACATTCTTTGTGATCTCAACAACTCTGGTGAGTTCAGTAATCATTTCTAGATAGATTAATTTTAGGCCTACTACATAGTAATTGCTTAGTAAGTGTTCATATATTCAGCCGTCCATTCATTCAGCTACATATCCAACTTTCATCTCTTTTATGAGCTCCAGCGCCCCCCATCAACTGCCTGCTGAACAGCTCTACCTGGATATTCCAAAGGCAGCTCAAACTCAACATACCCAAAATGGAACTCATTATCTAAACCAGTTTCTCTTCCTAACTATCCTATTCCTGTAGAGCTGTGGTGTCAAAACTCAAATAGAAAAGGGGACCATTAAACCATATTACAAGGATCTCTGCAGATCACACATTAACTTGGAAAACCATGTTAACATTATTTGTCTTAAAGTATTTTTATTTTGTTAAATATTTCCCAATTACATTTCAGTCTGGTTCAGGTAGCACTTGGGAGTGTTGTGGGCTTCATGTTTGACACCTCCGCTGTAGAGGATAACACCATTCTTTCTTGTCAACCATGTTTGCTATGGTTATCCTCAACTTTTATCTATCCCTGGTGCTCATATCCAATTAGTTGCCAAATTTTGTTGATTCTTCTACCACGTTTTGCTGCTGTCACCGTCTCTCCACTCACACAATCACGACCCAAACTTTCCTCTTCAACTCTTACCTGGATAACTGTAGGAGCCCTTTAATGGATCTCCCTCTTTCCAGTCTCTCCCCTCTCCAATCCATCTTCCATATAGCTGCCAAAATAACCTTCCTAAACTCCAGGTTTGACTGTGTCAATCTCCTGCTCAAAAAGCATCAGTGGTCCTCTATTGTTTCTAGGATAAACTAGAAACCCCTGTGGTATTTAAAGTCCTTCACAATCTAACTCCAGCTTACCTTTCCATATTTACTTCACATAACATCCCCTCTCCTCCCAACCCTACATTCCAGCCAAACTGGCTCACTTGCTGTTCCCCATAAGTGACATCTCTTCTCCTTCGTGCCTTTGCATCAGTTATCCCCCATGCCTAGGAATGTTCTCCTTCTACTATCCCACTTCTTGGAATTTCCCAGCTCTATTCAAGGCTCAGGTGGGGTGTTCCCTCCTTTATGAGGCCCTTCTATATCACTCCTCCAATTACTTTCATAATTTGTATTTATTTGTGTATATGATGCTTTCCCCCACCAGTTCCTTGAAGTTTTAATTTTTGTCTTTGTATCCCCAGAATCTAAGAGGTGCTTCCTGAATATTTTCAAAGTCTTATTTCTCTCAATTGTTATTACAGATTTATGGACTGAAATTTTTTATTAGCAAATAGCAATCCAAAGGATTTTTAGCAACACTAAGGTTGGAGGTTTTGGGTGGCAGTGGGTTGAGCATAGTGTCTCTAAAATTGTACTTCCCTTCTCCTTCTCCCCTTGACCTTGTTCTTTCCTGGGAAATATATGCCTGTGTCTCTTGTGATTGACTTTTTTTCCCCTTTCTGGTGAGGCAATCGGGGTTAAGTGACTTGCCCCGGGTCACACAGCTAGTACTTGTCAAGTGTCTGGGGCCGGGTTTGAACTCAGGTCCTTCTGACTCCAAGGCCGGAGCTCTATCCACCGTGCCACCTAGCTGCCCCAGACTGACTTTTTCAAGAGCTGGAATTCCCTCCCTTACCAGCGTTCCTTCCTAACAAATCCTTCTCTAAGTCTTCTTTTTCCTATTTCCCTGGGCACAGGATGACCTCTTTAGAAATTCCATCCTGTTCCTCTGGTTCAAGTCTCTAGTACTTTTCAGACCATTTTAGTTAGTACTTTATATTTTGATATCATAACCATCTTTAATTGTGGAATATACTCTTATACTTTATTATCTCTGTTTCTATGAAGTTTCTGACTAATATATCCTTTTAAAAAGGTTATATTTTAGCCCTATATTGGTGGAATAGGTGATCCTAAGAACTAAGACTCCCTTAGAAATAAGGCTAACTAATGGTGGCAAGTGGGTACACTAACATTTACTGGGAACAAAAATTAATATCAGTTATTTTATGTTCAAATCTATTAATTAGGTCTAACATTTTGTAGGAAACGAAACAGTCCAATTTCACGATTATTTTTCACTGTGCCTTGTTCTAAAATACAGATAGCAGTGTTTTTGCAGCTTTAACAACTTGATTATAAACTGTTTTTAAAAGTAATTTATTTGGATTTTTCACATCCTTTAATGAATTGCAAATATATTAACAGAAAAGACTTTCCCCCCCCAAAGACTGTACAATTTCTGAAATAAGTCAAGAAAAGCAAAAAGGAAAGACACAAAATTACATTGTTTCAATGCAAATAGTACACATCACACCCACACTTGCACCCCTCCCTCCCCCACCCTCCCCACCCCCCCACCATGTTGTCATGTTTTGTATTAAGAAAATGAGTCACCTTATTCCTCAGTGAATACCCATACTATGCTCCAGATCAGAGACCTCCAAACTATTTTCTTCAAAGTGTTTTTAACAGACTAAATACTGGTTATCACCGAGTTTTTTTGTTTAAGGTACAACAGCAGCATGGTTCAAAGGTTACGTTTAGCTCTTGGAAAAAATAAAATTTCTTAAGTAATGAAGTATGGAGAAAGCAGGGACCATCTTTCATTATTGAGTACCACATCCACTTTAGAAGAATTCCTACCCTTCTAAAATTCCTGGGTTTAAGAACCCTTTCCAAGGCAATTTTTCAAAACTGAATTCCAATGTAACAACTTGTAACTTCTGAACAAAATTAAAAATACATATAACAGAAAAAAAGGAAACTGTTAAGTTATACTTAGTAATTTAGTTTAAAAAATTTCTTCTAAATGAACTATAGTTGTTTGAAACAACTTTTTGTTCAATAAAAATGAGTTTCTTCTTTGGGTTTTTTTTCATAACTTCCTTTTCTACCTATTATTTGAAGGAGGAAGGGAACTAGGGTAAGGGAAAGAATTAGAAACTGTTGCTGGGTGGGGAAAAGCTCCATAGAATGAAATGGCTTTGAAAACTGGCTTAAGGAAGAAAGAAATTAAGATTGATCCCAACAAAATTGATGGATTCCCTTCCACAGTCATGGTATGCCCTTGACAATGACCATTTTCCACTCATCTCCAATGGACTAGCACCAGAAAGATTTCTACCTTTGGTGTAGTGGATATAAACTTCCAGTACAGAAAGGTATCCAATTGTAGTTTAGAAAATAATGTTACTAACTTCACTTTCTCCAAACAGTACAGTGTGGGGTTTTGCAACAATACCCCTATTCAAAACTTTCTATGAAATACTAGATGAGATAGATGGTTTAAGGCTGGGCAATAGGGGGAAAAACCTAAACTAAATTTAAATGCTACAGAATTACAAGTGGATAACAAAATGCAATACTCTGCTAGAAATCCAAACAGCAGCCCTTGGGAAATTTCAGTGGTGCTCCTTTCATTCAATCTGGGTTTCCTCATCAATTTTCTCAAGAAGCTTATGCTTATATATGGATCAAGTAGAAAAATTTGATGAAATACCTCTCTGGCACCAAACACCTTTATCTAGTACTCTGACTTGCATTAATTGGCAATAGGATTTAGTGCATGTTTAAAAGAGCAGACAAACAGTGAATGAAAAGTCTACTCGAATTCTAACATTAATAAATCCATAGATTAAAAAATTTTCATATCTCCTATAATCCACCTAATTTTCACAGCTTTGTTAGCAAGTACAAGTCAATGGTTGATAAGTTTCTCCTTCATCAAAATGACCCCAAACTGTATCTACTCCTGTCATTAAGAAATTGTCATTTGATATACACTATGACAATGGCACTAAATTAAAAAATGTTAATAACTAAAGGTCCCCTAAAAATTACATACATTAAAATAAAGGAGGAACACATGTTTAAAGACTACTTAAATAGGGTGTTGTGAAATTTCAATCATTCCCAATTTATTGTGCATAATTGGCTCTTTAAAATCCTGTAATATCATAAACTAATATCCATTCCCCAAGGACACCATCAACCTAAATTGCTGTACATTACTTTGACACAGGCGAGAACTTCTGCCCCCTTCATTCGGCTTATGTTTGTTTCAACTAAAAATTTCTAGTGGCCTAAATCTAACCTACTCCAAACTGACGTCTTGGTGACCTATGCCACTGAAAATGAATTAGAAGCAGAGAACCTTAAAAATGGATACTACCACAACCCAAAATTAATTGCACATTCTTGCATCCTGCTTAAACAACACTTATAAAAGTTGAAAGGATACTGTCTTGAACAATATAGATTCAAGTTGATGGTAAAGGTTCTAATTATATTAAGGCTTCCACTGTCATGATCCCTTAGATTCTAGATTGATTTAGTGTTTGTATACTGTTTATTATTATGAATTTTATTTCCTATTAGGGGACTTGGTTTGATCTTTTAATAGGCAACTACCCTATCTCTGAATGTTAAAGGTGATCCCACAGGGCTTAAGAGGTGACAACCAACTTTTTAATCTGTAATACCAAAACAACAGTGATTGATACTTTGAAGCTAGGTGAAAAAATTGAAAACTCTTGGTTAGGTATAAAAACATTTTGTAAAAGCTGCTGTTCTGGGACATTCTCCTCTTACCAAGAGCAAGTTTACACTGTATGGAGGGACATTTTATTCTTACACGCACAGGTGTCTGGATTATGCCCATATTTGTTTATAGGAGACACTGTAACTTTAAGGTAATTTACATTCCTTGGCATTCAAGTTACTCTGTAATAGGCAATGTCTTTTATTGTTCCATCTAGCACTTGCCAACACCATCCTTGAAGAACCTGGAAAATGAAGGTCAGTCACTCCACTTACCAAGAACACAACTAAATTAAGACAAGTTTCTGGAGAAAGATCAAAGAATTCTGGTTCATCACTATTTCCCTTAGGGCAAAACACAACTCTTCCTTACATGATAGCTTTCCAACAAAGGGAGGCTTTAAAAAAAAAAATTAGAATTAAAAAAAAACAAACAAAAACGACAAAAGAAAAATAGTCTTTCCCCCACAAACTGTTGTGTTTGTATAGGTGAAAGAGCCAGTCTTGGTAGCACGTGAATATTGCACTGCCATTCATACATTCCATGTACAGTCTGGGTCCGTTGAAAATAGCACACTCCTGGTGTAAGTGATGGACAATGACAATGCTGGCTCAAGATGTGAAGACTCAGAACATGGAGGGACAAGAAAAAATAACAGCACTAGTCACACATCCAGGTGCAAATGTTTGGCTTCCAGAAGTTAAAATTCATCACTTTCTGCTGCGTGGAGTTGTGTGTCATCTGCGTCTGTCATGCTGCTCTCTTGGGATTCATCTGTTCCCACTTTAAGAACAAAAACAACAACAACAACAACAAAAAAAAAACCACACGTAATCAGTAGTAAGCTATCTAACAAATATATCCTCTGTTATTATGAAAACAAGTCAAATAAGCAGTATTAGATGGAGACAAAATGAAAGAAAACCCTAACACAAATATTTAAATGTTTGCCTTCCTTGCATAAAAGTAGAATTCTTTTGAATACAATTAGAGAGGATTACTAAGTTATCCTTTAAGAAACTCAAGGATAGCATGTCAAAGAGAGGTGACCTCGGGGTTTACTGTGAGGATAAGAAAGGCTAGTGAGTTCAAGGAAGTAAAGAAAAATGTATAGAAAACACTTTCTTCTCTGTCAGATATGAAATTCAAAGCCCTTTACTTGAATGTCTATTAAAACAAACAAACAGCAAGGGGATATGAATCCCTGCTTTGTCTTCTCTTCTGATGACTCTGGATAGGTAACCACCTTCAAGCAAATTCTCTCTGGGAGAGGTATCTGAGGTTTCTGGGGTTACTTGGTTAAAGCAGAGTTTTGCCTTAACAGAAGGGAAACTATTAAAAATGAGATACATTGTATTTATAGTAAACATTGTTTAAAAAAAACTAACTTCCTATCAACTAGATTTTTTTATACAATAGCATTTTCATAAAACTCTAGTAAAATAATAATTATAGCAAATTTTATATGCTTTAAATTTTATAAAACATTTTACATATTTTATCTCATTTGTGCCTTATAAACAACCCATGCAGTAAGCAGTGAGAGAATCATTTCTTTCTCATATTAATAATCAATTGTTGAATTAGGACCACGATTTTTTTCAGAAGCCTGCAGGTTATTCAGTCTCTGAAAGACACTAATGATAATGAGATCAAACTTTCTCTTCAGTGTTGTTAGGACCCCATCCAGGTGGGGAAGTCCACTGTGTTCTACACAGGTTTGGGTGGGAATAAATTATTTGATTAGACTGCCCAAGGCGGGCAATTTAGAAGTAAATGATGTAATCAAAGAAAGTCAGTCACACCCCTAGCCCCTCATTAGAATAGGTCCACCGCTCATTGTAATACTTAATTCTTCTCATTGTTAACCAAAGATGATTGCCACTCTCAGGAATACCCACTCTTCCAAGGGCATATAAACTGTGAGCCCACAGTTATGATGCGTCTTTGGCATTCGAGAATGTCCTTTTTATTGGCAATTTGCTAGCATTATTAAAAAACAATTACCCAGAAACTATGTTTTTTGAACTTTTTGAATGTCACAGCAGCAGTATTATACTCATTTTACAGATGGGGAAACATATTCAGAAAGAGATTAAGTGATTTGCCCAATGTCACATCACTAGCAAGTAGAGATTTTCTGACCACCAAATCAAGTACTTTTCCTATTTCATGCTGTGTGAGTTTTAATACAGCAAACTGAACATATAAAAGGTACATGAAATTATTCTTGCCCTCAAAGACCTTACGATCTAGTTGGGAAAACAGTACAGATGGATCTAAAAAGAAGAATACCAATACAAAAAAATGTCAAAAGAGTGATACAGGTAATAAATGCTATAGGAATATACTTCAACAGTGTTTGTTTCTTACAATGTTGGTTTCTTAGTTGATCTAGTTATTATTTTAAAATTTCAATTAAAAAACAATTTTGTAAATACTATTTTATGTCTACTATTATTGATGGCTACCCTAAAAGTTAAAAACAAAACAAAGCAGAAATCCTAGTCAATGCTTGCCCACTCTAACAAGGGAGAAATAATGTCTCCTTAACTGAATTTTATATACTTGGCTGTTGTAAGCTATTTATTAATGTTCATCAACCTACATAGTGGTACCTTCAGAGGAGCATATAATATCCACCATTATTTGGTGGTACCAAAAAGCTGCATGGTACTTAATAGATGATTTCATGTTGATCTTTGAAAAAAGCAATCAACTTAAGGGCATTTTTTAATTAAATTATTGTTCTAAAGGAGCAAATAGGTGGCTCAGTGGATTGAGTGCTGGGCCTAGAGACAGGAAGACCTGAGTTCCAATCCAGATTCATACACTTATTAGCTGTATGACCCTGCACAAGTCACTTAGCCCCGTTTGCCACAGTTTCCTCACCTGGAAAACGAGCTGGAGAAGGAAATGGCAAACCACCCTACTATCTCTGTCATGAAGTTGGACATGACTTGAAAAACAATCAAACAAAAAAACTGTTCTAAATCTAAAGGCAGCTAGGTGGCACAGTGGATAGAGTGCTGGGTTTGGAGTCAGGAAGACCAGAGTTCAAATCTAGGTTCAGACCCTTCTTAGCTGTTGACCCTGGGCACACACACAAAAACATAGATATTAAACATTTACCCCAACACTGATTCCCATGTGATACATCACACTTTTTTGGTTTGGAGGTTAGAAATACAAACCTGATTCATATGGATAACACTCACTGATCTGTTCTTCTTGAGTTATGGGTTCCTCATCATCTGGGAGGTAACGCTTGTCAATTGCTTCTTTAATCTGGTTGTTAGCCCCTTTAGGGTCTAAATCCATTGCCCAGGAGAAATTCATCAGAGCCAGATGAGTTTGACCTAGCTTCTTGTAAACCTAAAAACAAATATTGAAACTACATTTTTCATTATGTTGCTGACTTCAATTGTAAAGGACACGACTTTTAAAATTTAAAATGAGCTCCTGTTACATGTTCTAAGTTGTCAGTTGATCAATTTGAATGTGCTCTTACATTATACATAAATTCATGTTTTCTTTGATTTTTAATATTTTCAAATGCTATTCTCCAAGTTCAATGGAGATCTTCCAAGGGGGCTATTTTCAGATGCTGAGATATTTATTTCCCATAATCTTAGGTCTACAATACAGAACATGCTCTTTTGTTGAAGCAAAAGTCAATGTGCAAAAAGAGAGGACAAATTAATCTCACATGACCATAATATATAGGGAGATATTTTGATGTATCCTATTTTATCCACAGCTCTTAATACACTTTGATGGAATGTACTTGGTCATCTCTAACTTTAAAGGGTCTAATTAAGGAATTATAAAACAAAACAAACAAAAAACTCAACAAGAGGACTCTCTTGTCGATATAATCCAATACACACTTCTTGAGTCCTTATTACAAAGCACTGTGCTAGGTTCTAAGGATATTAAGATTTGAAAAACAAACAAAACATGGTTCTTACTCTCATGGAGCTTATGATCTAATAGGGGAGGAAGGATGAATGGACACAATATGTACACAAATAGCATAGAAAATACAAAGTATGAGCTAGATAAATCTGAAGCAAGTGAAATAATTGTCAACTGAGGGGGTGGGACACAGCTTGGCTTTGGCAGAAGAGGTAAATATGTTGAATATATGAATTCTACCAAGCGACCATAGTGCCTAGCAGTGACAAGTAGGAAAAACAGTAAGAGAGACTTGCAGAAATCTATAAAAGTCAAAGTCCAAAAAAAGATCCACCAACAAAACTCACAGCTTCAGATGTTTGTACAAAAATGCACAAAATATGAGTAACAACCAAAGAGTTGATCTTATTACAAACAAGAAAATTTGACCTTTAACAGAGAGATATATAAAATGAGACAATATTCCAAATCTAATGACTCTTTTTGTTTCTAACTTCATATCACTTCTTGATTAGATTACTCGAAGAGTCTTAACTGGTCTCCCAGCCTTAAATCTCTCAGTCTCTCTCTCTCTAATCTATCCTCCATACAGCTGCCAAAGTGATTTTCCTATAAGGCACATGTTTACCATGTCATTACTTACTGGAAGACAAGCAAACAAAAAAAACCCCACAAAACCAAAAACCAAAAAACCAAGTGGCTATTATCTCTAGAGTCAACTATAAACTCTTCTTCCCAGCATTTAATAAGCTCTTTATATACATTACTCCCCTCCAGGTACTCTATGGACCGGCCATTCTGGTCTACTTGCTGTTTCTCACATATGATGTTCTATCTCCTCTATTCCTTTGCACTGGTAGTCCAACACTAGAATGCTCTCTCTCCTTGTTGCTGCCTCCCTGGCTTCATTCAAGGTTCAACTCAAGTTCCTCCTTCTATATGAAGCCTTTATTGATACTCCCAGCTGCTATGCTCTCCCTCCCCAAACCATCTTGTATTCATCATGTGTTTATGTGTGCACATGCATATGGGCATCCCTACATGTTGCTTCTCCTGTTGGAATGTAAACATCTTGAGGGCAGGGACTGTTGTCTGTGTCCTCAACATTTAGCATGTTGCCTGACACAGTTATTCAGTTG